>NC_059502.1:51301530-51604560 GCF_914767665.1 Harmonia axyridis | reverse complement strand
AGAAATTTTTCCCCGATTGTCAATCTGCTCTCATTCAGGTATTTGTCAAGTTCTTCTAAGAGCAGGAAATACACACTGGATTCAGCAACTACGGAGCTCCCAAAAGGCGGAAAAAAACGTGGACTGGGATGTTTATGTACTTTCTATGAGTTAAAAACGAATGCGCAAACAATTGAAATGACTGAAAACCATGAACTTATGGTTGCAAATAGGAGTTCCTTCATTATAGATATAGACCTGTATGTGAGTCATATTCCAGAGCCAAACTTTTCTGGAGCTCAATCCCAAACAAGTCCGCTTTTCTCACCTAAAGAAGTTGTAGTAAGGGTATTAGCCAAACTACAAGAAAAAAATGGGAGGAGGTGAAACAAGACTTCAATATAATGTGATCAACTGTGATGAAGGCCGAGGATAGTTCTCAAAGTTTTTTGGATATAGTAAAGATTGAAATTGAAATTATTTATCACTTATGTTCTCAAATATATATAATAGTTTTCCAATTCTTTAGAAACTGTTAGTTCATGAAAGAATTTTGTTCATTGTTTTCAGAGGAATTCGTTTATTTTTATGATAATAATTTTTTTTTCTAGTACCGTAAATCCTGCCAACTTTGCCCTGCGACTACAACTTTGCCCACTTGCAAGGTCATATTCACTTTCATTTTTAAAGCACGGCAACACTGTTAGAACGTTGTATGGTACGTCTAGGCGTTCCTAGGAATTGGCGGCAATGTTCAGTGCTCCTGCAACCACTGCTGGAACGTGTCAGGCTCGAACATCAGGTAGGGAAAATTATCATCTTTTTCGTCAATTCCGAAGCCCGAAAGCTAAGGTTCAAACAATTATTATTTGAAGAGAGATTCAGATGAAATTTTGACTTGATATGCTTTGATGCTTTGTGACCAACAGGGATATTTCGATTTACAGCTCAATCTAATAGTTTTTATAGCGTGCTGAATTATCAGAATGGGCAAAGTTGCCACCTGAAGCATTGTATTTTCATTCTTTATTATTTTTTTTTTCGATTGATAGTTAATGGTTTCATGTGAACATGAAATGAGTGATGAAACTATAAATTCATTTTTCAACGTCTTTCTTTGCAGTATGCCACGACCTAGCAGAAGGGTTCTTGGCGCTCGCCACTACAAAAACTACTCTGAAGAAAATCTCTCACAAGCTATTTCTGCTGTCAAGAATCGGCATGTGAGTTCGAGGGAAGCTGAAATTAGATTCAAAGTTCCCAGAAAAACAATTCTGAATAAAATAAAAAAAAGCACACTGAGAATGTGGGTCGCCCCACAGCACTTACAGCGACTGAGGAACTTCGTAGATGTTATCATCGCATGTGCTGAGTACGGTTCCCCTTTAACATCATTGGATGTCAGAATGCTGATCAAAAATTATTTAAACTCCAGAGGAGTTCGAAACCCGATCTTCTCAGATAATATGCCTGGCAAAGTTTGGGTAGAAGGGTTTATCAACAGACATCGGCATCTCTTAACAAAAAGACACTGCCAAAATTTAAAACGCTCTAGAGCAGAAAAAACTGATGAAGAAATGGAAGAATATTTTAAACGGCTAGAGAAAAGTCTCAGTGGGGTCAAGCCTGAAAACATAATCAATTACGACGAGACGAACCTAAGCGACAATCCCGGAACTCAGAAGTGCATTTTTAGGAGAGGGACCAAATACCCAGAACGATTTATGAATTCGACAAAAAGTGCTGTTTCACTAATGTTTGCCGCAACTGCATCTGGTGAAATGTTGCCTTTGTATGTTGTGTATAAATCAGAACGTCTATGGGACCGCCAGTCTCTTATAATATAGAGGTACCAAAATCCAAGATTCCAACAAACACAGTCCCAACAAGCAGTGTGGCCACCACTGAGCTTAGAAAATCCCAAATTATGGCGACCCCGAGGAGGCCCAAATCCTCCGTGAAACCAATATTGAGATGGAGGCGTTAGGTGTTCGATGAGTCAGACCATACTCCTTATCCGCTGAGGAGCAGTGCGAGAAAAATGAGTTTATCTGATTCATTGAAAAAGAGGATGCATAGCTGTTCTGAACTTAAAAGGAAGAGAAGGAGGACAAAGCCAGCGGATCCTTTAGCGGTACCCTCCAAAGTCAGATCAATAGGAGTGCCAGTCTCTTATAATATAGAGGTACCAAAATCAAAGATTCCAACTAGCACAGTCCCAACCAGCAGTGTGGCCACCACTGAGCTTAAAAAATCCCAAATTATGGCGACCCCAAGGAGGGCCAAACCCTCCGTGAAGCCAACGTTGAGATGGAGGCGTTTGGTGTTCGATGAGTCAGACCTTACTCCTTATCCGCTGAGGAGGAGTGCGAGAAAAAGGAGTTCATCTGATTCATCGAAAAAGAGAATGCATAGCTGTTATGCAGTAAACATTTTATTGAAAGTGATATTGTGCGTAATTTTGGACAGATAAAACTCAGAGAAGGCTCCATTCCCTCAATATTTGATTTTCCGGAACATTTGAAAAAGAAGAATTCTTTACCTAGATCTCATAGAAAAAGACCTTTGAAGACTATGGAAGATCAAAATGAACCTAGTGATAATAAAAGGCTCAACAAAATATTGCATCAACTAGGTTATTAAAATGGTGCGATATATTTATGGAGGTGTTATGTTTCCTCATACTTAAGTTCTCAAAACTACTTGGAGGAGGATATCAGTAAAGATGATTGTATTGCGGAATCTCAAATTAAAAAAAAAACAAGGTAATATTCATTTTCATGCAATTATTTCTTCAAGTACTTGACTTTTTTGTAGGAGGCAAGTTCCTTATTATTTTGGAAATATAAAATATTCTGATTTGACGTCAGCAGAATCGAAAATGATATGGAGCATTGCTAACAGAAGTATTCAAAGAATCCGCAAAATCCGAACACAAAAAATAAAATACAGAGCGAGATCACCAAGTTAAAAGAACTGATAATACATTTGAGAAATTCCCGAAACATCTCACAGAATTGTTATGATATAATGCAGGTGAAAGAAACGTTTGTTAGAATATGTTTAATGCTTATGATGATTAGAATTTAGTGAATTTTGAGGCAGTAAATGTAGTCAAATAGTCCTAACATTGTGTGGTAGTTGCTTTTTAGAATTAATTAGTTTAAACTTAGTATTCATAACAAAGGTCTTTCTTTTCAAAAATCAACTCTCATTAATTACAGATCCTTCATTTTATTCGATATTTACTTATTTTATCTGGCGTAAGTATAAAAATGGAATTGTTTAATAAAATCAACATTTTATCGATTTTTTTAAATTATTTTTGATCTCCTTGTTTAATCACTTTGTGAATTAAAGAATGCATTTTTTTCTTTTTTTTTAGATTACTTGTTTAAAATTTGAAGCTACATGGGTTCATATAATTTTCTCAATATATCATACGTAATGGGAGTGTATTTCGAAAGCTGAACAGGAACTTACATTCAGACAATTGAAATATTCAACAAAGAAAGAATATCCTGAAGAGTTGAGGATATTTGCTCTCACCCTCAACTTTTATTCACTTCAGTATATAACTATGTCAGAAGAATGTTTTCAAACTGTCTGCCTCATCCAAAAACTTCATCAAAATGGTACAAAGCTATTAACGGGTCACCAAGTTATACAACGGAGTCTCTAAGAGAAATTGAACTCAAGTGTAAAGGAAAAGAAGGGAAAAAATTAGTGTGTAATTTGGTAATGGATGAAATGTCTATACGGAAACATATTCAATGAAATGGCAAAAAACAAGTAGGTTACAATATTTTTTTTACCCTATGGAAGGCGATTCTCTACCTGAGGCAAGAGAAGCATAGGTCTTTTCAATTGTTGCACTCAATAGTAGATGGAAATTGCCAATAGGATATTTTTTAATTAATTGGTTAGGAGCTGAAGAAAAAGCCAGTTTAGTGAAGTATTGTTGCACGCAGTAACCAAAATTAGAAAAAGGCATATAAATTAGTCCCAAGAAAAAATGAAAGTCAAATTGGCAGTGCAAACATTTAGTGATAGTGTTGCAGATGCTCTTCTATACTGTTCTGATTATTTGAAGTTCGAACAGTTCCAAGGAGCTCATAGTACTGCACTTTTCTGTCGAATAATAAACAATATTTTTGATTTGATGAATTCAAGAAATTCTTTAGGAAGAGGTGTATTCAAAAGACCTTTATCTGATTCTAATATAGAATTCATTTCTGATTATTTTGAATATGCCAGATATTATATTATTAACCCAGATATCCCTAACGTCCTAATGGAAGGACACCACATTATTTAATTTGTAGCTGCGCCCCTGGATCATATTGCGGCTGCGCGTTACGTATTTGTTATTCTACATACTTACTGCTGTTGTTATATTCGATCAGGCTGCTTATAGCTGTGTTGAAGTTAGTTATATTTAGTGACAAATTCTCGTAAAAATGAGTGATATAGGCATCAGATTTTCAAGGTGAGTGAAAAAATCGAAACATTATATTTTATCCCTAATTTTCATATGTAGAATGTTGAAAACTAGCTCACTTCCTCACTAATTTATAGCAAGCTTGAAAAACGCATGGAATTCTCTCCAAAAATGAGGTTAAGTATTACCGTCCTATATGTAGTACGTCAGGAGTATCGAATATTATAATTAATTTATATCACAGTTTTTCCATGGTTGTGTTAATCATTTGTTTCTTGTAATTTCAGAGGGTTTTCGTTGCACGAGGCACTGGCAATGATAGAGGATCTTGATTTTCCCCATCCTTCTGCAGATATCATCATGCTTCCACCAGATGACGGAGCTGAGACTGAGGAAGATTCCGGAAATGAAGATGTGATGTCACCTGATAACTTACCCCCCTCACAATTACGTACCCAAGCTGAGGTACAGGTACCTTTTCGAATAGAGGATTCAGACTCAGACGATGATAATATTCCTCTAGCGAGGTTAGTTACTAAGCCTAAATGTTCGATTTTGAAATCGGCTAAAGTGTTCAATTGGAGGGACTCTCATTTTCCTACTTCTCATCAATCTAATCCATTCGAGGAAATCGAACCAGAAAATAACGATGATGAGAAATCTCAAATTTCGTTATTCTAAAGCCTTTTTGATGAAAATATATTCGATATGTTGACGAATCAATCGAACGCGTATGCGGCAATGAAGAATATAAACTGCAAGCCAATAAATGTAGAAGAAATGAAGAGTTTTGTGGGAATACTTATACTGAGTGGATATGTACCGTACCCCAGGAGGAAGATGTTTTGGGAGAGGGACAAAGATGTGCATAACCAACTAGTATCTGAGGCTCTTTCTAGAGATAGGTTCGACTACATAATGAAAGTTCTTCATATTGCAGATAATAATAACCTAGATCCTGATGATAAATTTTCTAAATTACGGCCTCATTTCACATCCCTCAACAATAATTTTTTGAAGTTTGCACCTCATAAGGAACATCACAGTGTAGATGAAGCAATGGTTCCCTATTTTGGGCGGCATGGTGCCAAACAATTCATCCGAGGTAAGCCTATACGATGGGGATACAAGCTTTGGGTAGGCTGTACAAGGAATGGTTATATAAATTGGTTTGAACCATATCAGGGAGCTTCGACTCATGTGTCAACAGAATACAAAGAACTGGGAGTCGGTGCTGGAGTAGTGCTCACTTATGCAAATTCCCTCAGAAGTCGGTGGCCCAATAGTAAATTCCATATATTCTTTGACAACTTCTTCTCAAGTATGGCACTGTTTGAAAAATTGTCAGAAATTGGTATTTGTGGGACAGGTACAATACGGAGCAATAGAATTTCAAAAAATCCTTTGAAATCCACTGCTGAAATGAAAAAGTCTGCAAGAGGAACACATGACTACAAGACAGACCTTGATAGAAATCTGACAGTCCTATGTTGGAATGACAATAGTGTGGTCTCCTTAGCATCGAATGCAGTTGTAGTCAATCCTATCCGTATGGTAAAAAGGTATTCCCGACAGGAAAAAAAAAACAATACAAGTACCACAGCCGTTCATGATAAAATTGTACAACGAGAACATGGGCGGCGTTGACAGAAGTGATCAGAACATCTCACTATATCGCACTGGAATTAGAGGCAAAAAATGGTATTTTTGCATGTTTGCCCATAGTATTGATATGGCAATACAAAATGCGTGGCAACTTAGTCGCCTCAGTAATCAAGATAAACATTTGGACCATTTAGCATTTCGTAGAAGAATCGCTATTTCTCTGCTACAAACTCATAAGAAAGTCAGCACATGTTCAGTTGGTCGCCCTAGTCAACGGGAAAATATTGATTCGCGGTATGATTGTATCAATCATTTTGTAATCCCACAGGATAAACAAACTAGATGCCGCCACTGTCATCTCAAAACAACCACGAGGTGTGTGAAATGTGCCATCGGACTCCACGTCAAATGTTTTTTAGATTTTCATACAAAATTATAATTCTAGTCATAAATCCTCCTGACGTCCTATATAAAGGACAGTCGTTTTTGTGTTGATCTTTTTTGATTTTTTTATTGTGATTGTCAAATTCCATTTCTGAGATTGAAATAAAGTTGTACACAAAAAAATCTTGCAATTTAATTGAATTTCTCATGGTTCAGGAATAAGTGGGTTAATTTCGTCAATTGTCTGGCGGTGGAGGGCCACCGCCAGACAATTGTTAGCTAGATGAGGGGATGAAGCTAACAATTGTATTTGTGATTGATCAGTTTGTGTTTTTTTCAAGTCTCACATAAGAAAATATTATTTCTGCGTTTTTCATTTATTCACTTCTCTGAAGAATCTTTTTAATTTCGGTCACATGAATTGATTTTTGAGACTATCCATATAAGGGTTCTCATTCTACTTTAACGATGAAACATTTGAAAACCCCATATTTATTGTTGTAGGAGATTATATCGGAGAGTTGATAGCAAGATTCCAGGAAACATGTCCAACATTTCCAGTTGCAACGAACTTGGAAATTCTCAATTATATAATAATCGATTTTGAAATCATAATTTATGGCATTATTCCCTTGGCAGATGTCCTGCTATACTTGGAGAAAAATCCGGTACAATCGATGGATCCAGCGGTAAGTTGATTACTTACTTCAAATAGGGGAGACCGGGGCTACAATTAACAGGGGTAAGTATTAACAAGAGAATTTCTCGAGAACTAAGATTCACAAAGATACCCGTGTGGACGTTCAAATTCTTGACCATTTTCCGTCGTGTCCCACCGGTGGGTCACGACGTTCCCAAGTTATAATTGTCTCTCATAGTCGTCGTGTCCCACCGGTGGGTCACACAGGGCTTATATTAGCTCTGTGTGAACCAGCGGTCATTTGAGCACGCTAACATATGTTGGACTTTTTTTGTTTCAGATCATTGAAAAATGAGTTCAAGAGCTCGAAAAATAGTTTCATTAGCAGTGAAATCTTTGAACGAGGAAGATTCTCAACAGGCAACATCGTCTGCTGATCCAGACCCATCATCGCAGGAATCACCCTGCACCCGAAATTCTCCCTTACTTCCACAAGCAGCAGGTTCAAATCAAAGAAGCAGGGCATATATTATATCGTCTTCAGAATCTGAACCATTTGAGAGTTCTGAAGATTCATACAGACCTTCAGATGACGAGGTTGAAACTCCCAACGTGTTGTCAGAAAGTGAAGTATCAAGTGATGACGACAAAAATGATAATGGCAACGTTGCGGAAACAGACGATTTGGACAGGTGGGGACCTTGTACGGAACTGCCAGTCACTTTCCAATTCACTAGGCAAAGTGGTTTGAAAAAAGATAGCTTGGATTTGAATAAACCATTTGATATATATCAACAGTTTATAACAAATGAAATTATTGATCTTATTGTTTCGGAAACTAACAGATATGCATCGCAACTGAAGTCCAAACCACTTCGACCTCGATCATTATTGCACAAATGGGTAGACACAAACAGAGAAGAGATGCAAAGATTCTTGGCTGTTCTACTGATTATGGGCATCAATGAACTTCCAAAAATGCGCTTATATTGGTCAAACGACGAAATGTATGGAAACGATCTGATCAAGAAAACCATGACACGGAACCGATTTGATATGATGTTGAGGTGTTTACATTTTACAGATAACACTGATCCCGAAGCCAATGCCGACAGGCTCTCTAAAATAAAAACTGTCGTTGAGCTAATTTGTCGCCAATTCCAAGAGACACTTACACCAAACGAAGAGGTCGTGATAGATGAAAGTATGGTGCCTTGGAGAGGCAGGTTAGTATTCCGGCAGTACCTTCCTGCGAAATCACATAAATATGGTGTGAAAATATATAAAGTGTGTACAACAGAAGGGTACACCTATGACTTGCGAATCTACGCCGGAAAAAACATTTCAACTGGTGTCACAGCACAAAATGGGAAGGGACACACATATAACATCTGTATGGACTTACTGAAAGACCTCAAACATGAGGGACGCATATTATATATTGATAACTTTTACACCAGTGTGCAACTGTGTCGCGATCTTCTGCAATCTCACACATATGTGTGTGGAACTCTACGCAGTAATCGAAAGGGAAATCCGAAAACAGTGTGCACGAAAAAACTGAAGAGGGGAGAAGTTTATGGCCAACAGAATCAAGATGGAATTCGTGTATTGAAGTGGGTAGATAAACGACCTGTTTTGATGATTAGTTCTGTTCCGGCTCATGCAGCTTGCCTAGTACCAACGGGTAGGAAAAACCGAAATGGAGATGATATAGTCAAACCACATGCAATTATTGCTTATAACAAAGCAAAAAAAGGTGTTGATGTTTCGGACCAGATGTCCTCTTACTACACTTGTCTGAGAAAAAGCCTAAAATGGTATAAGAAAGTTATATTTGAGATTATGCTCGGAACATGTATTGTGAATGCTTGGGTTTTACACAACAATTACAACAAAGGTGGAAAAAAATGGACATGCTTAGGTTCAGAGAAAACGTTATTCATGGGTTGCTGAACCAAGGAGATGCAACTACTAGTGCAGATATACAAGGTGGAGGCGATGGACCCATGAATGAGAATTTGGAGCACTCAAGAAAGAGAAAGCGGTCGAAGTCGCAACATAAGATTGGGAAGTATGAAGGGAGTGCAAGAAAAAACAGAAGAAGGTGCAGTGCTTGCTACAAACGTATCCAACAAGAGATGGGTTCCAAAGAGACGAGAGTAAAAGCAAAAAAAGTGCTTACATATTGTGTTGATTGTGATGAAAAACCAACTCTCTGTATCTCTTGTTTCAATGAACTACACAAATAGATGCAGTTTATTTTCATTTTCACGTAAAAAATTATTGAGTTTTGAGAAAAATAATTATGTTTTTATAATTTTTATATGTTATATGTTATGAAAGAATGATGTTACTTTTATTTTTGTTAAATATATTATGCTTTCGTCTGTTGTTCCAGAAATAAAACATTTTTTGGCATTATGGCCTTATTTTTTATCCAAATTTCACAATTCCAAAACCACACTGCACATAGCTTCATGTACTTCACCTGCAGCCGTAGCTACAATTTCAAAGATCTACCTAGAAAATGCAGAGATATATTTGGCTAAATAAACTGAACACAGCGTGACCCACCGGTGGGTCACGAACGGCCAATAGTAATAACCAGTGTGACCCACCGGTGGGTCACGACGTCGCGAACGTGTTAATTTCGGTCACATGAATTGATTTTTGAGACTATCCATATAAGGGTTCTCATTCTACTTTAACGATGAAACATTTGAAAACCCCATATTTATTGTTGTAGGAGATTATATCGGAGAGTTGATAGCAAGATTCCAGGAAACATGTCCAACATTTCCAGTTGCAACGAACTTGGAAATTCTCAATTATATAATAATCGATTTTGAAATCATAATTTATGGCATTATTCCCTTGGCAGATGTCCTGCTATACTTGGAGAAAAATCCGGTACAATTGATGGATCCAGCGGTAAGTTGATTACTTACTTCAAATAGGGGAGACCGGGGCTACAATTAACAGGGGTAAGTATTAACAAGAGAATTTCTCGAGAACTAAACAAGTTAAACCTACACCACGTGGTTCAAAACGCCATCTAGATCACGCCACATGACTCGGCATTGCCCAGTTGTTCTCCACGCGTCCTGCAAGACGCATGTGTACTGTATCAATTTATTACGCAGGTAACGAACATTTTTAACCTTAAAATTATTTGATTTTTACTCAAAATAAACGGCGTTATTATTATGCTTTTCATCTTTCTAGAAGCCTATTTCATACTTAATAAGGCTGTGTAGCCCAATTGACTAACGTTTCTACAAATATTTTCTTATGTTATTTGAAATCAAAAATATTCCTTTGGGGCTAAACTTAACAAATCACCGGGGTTAGAATTAACGTGTTAAAACCTACCCCAAATTTGAGGGCTAGTATTAACAAGTTTATGGACTGGGTATGATAATTAGATATAAATATTTCTTTCGTTCCATTTTATTACAGAATGAGAACGTATAAACGAAAAACTATTCGGGGAACCAAATCCTTAGAAGTCTACGAGTTGGCTGCAATGGAAGTGATAGAAAGAAATAGAAAGTATAGAGAAGTAGCGAAAGAGTTTGAGCTCTGTCACGTTTCACTCTACAACTTCGTGAAAAAAAAAAAATCGGGTGCACAAGCAGTAGTAGGTTACCAGAAAACCCGCTTAGTCTTCAATGCTGCACAAGAAGAAATTATTGCAGAATATTTGTTGAAGTGCTCCAATATTACTACCCGAAGACGTAAGGCGATTAGCATATCAATGTGCTAAATTTTACGATGTTGATAAGGTACCAGAGTCCTGGCATGTTAACCAGATGGCCGGTAATGATTGGTTCACTAATTTCATGAAGAGAAATCCTAAGTTGGCAATACGAAGCCCTGAAGCCACCAGTTTGAGCAGAGCGACTTCATTTAATAGAACTAACGTTCAAAATTTCTTCGAGAAATACAGAAGCGTACTAGAAAGATACAGCTTCCCACCATCTCGAATTTGGAACGTTGACGAAACAGGTATCTGTCTTCTTTGCTTCATACCAATCTTATGTCAGTTTTTACTTAATACTTTTATAAATATCATAATTTCCTAGGTATCACAACCGTGCAGAAGCCGAAGAAGATTGTTGCTGGCAAAGGCACAAAGCAGGTCGGTGCGGTAACATCTGCTGAAAGAGGTGTACTAGTTACACTTGTAGTAGCAACAAATGCTATTGGCAATGCCATACCTTGTATGTTTGTCTTTCCTCGTATTCGTTACAATGACATATTTGTTAGAAATGGACCACCAGAATGCATAGGAGTTGGTAATCAATCGGGCTGGATGACTCAAAAAGAGTTTGTGAAATTCATTGATCATTTTATTCATCATGTGAAGCCGTCAAAAGAAGACCCTGTCTTACTCTTACTAGACAACCACAGCTCACATGTGAATGTAGAAGTAGTTAACAAAGCCAAGGAAAATAATATAATTCTATTGTCATTCCCACCTCATTGCTCCCATCGCCTACAGCCTCTTGATGTTGGAGTGTATGGTCCACTTAAAAATTATCTAAATAGAGCGCAAACTTCTTGGATGAGTAGTAATCCCGGAAAAACTATGACCATATATGATCTCCCTGGTATTGTTAAAGATGCATTGCCTCTGGCATTGAATCCGAGGAATGTGATAAACGCATTTAGGAAATCTGGTGTCTGGCCACTCAACGACGAAGTCTTCCAAGATTCGGACTTTGCGCCATCATATGTCACGGACCGTCCTGACCCGACGAATCAAGATTTTTCATCGAATTCAATTAATTCTGAACTACTGAACGATATGCCCGATTTGGACAGCTCAACTGTAGTTACTGCGCACGTGTTTAATGGGCCAGTAGCTGGACCATCAGGTTTGCAGAGGGATTCTAATGATTTCTCCATTGAAACTGTAAGACCTCTGCCAAAAGCTTCACCACGAGCTCCATCCAACCGTAAGCGGGCTAAAAAATCTGCCATTCTCACCGATACACCTGAAAAAAAAAGGGTTGGAAGAAGAACAACACGTTAGAGAACTGAAAAAGAGGAAAATGGAGGAAAGAAAACATAACAAAGAGAATAAGAAAGAAAAAGGAAGAGGTAAAGGAAAGGGGAAGAAAGACGAGAAAATAGAAAAGGTAAAAAAAAGAATATTAAACGAAAGCAATGATTCTGATGAAGCAGATGAATGTTTTTGCATTGTTTGTGGTATGTTGTATAAGGATGATTTATCAGGTGGTGATTGGATACAATGTATCTCTTGTAAAGAATGGGCCCAAGCTGGGTGCATCAAGGGTGATATCACATCATTCCTTTGCTTGAATTGTGATTCAGATGACGATGAGTACGAATAGTTTTTTTTATTTTTAATGTAGTCTATAATACTCAGCTATTTTATAGTTATAGTTTGATAATAAAGTATTATTTCATTGTCATGTTAGTTTTCTTTCATATTAGTTTGAATAACATCATGTTAATAAATGCCCCAGAGCTGTTAGTTTTAGCCCCAACCACGGGGTAAGAATTAACAAATGGTTTTCTCGTCATTAAAATGTCTCTTTAAGACATCATTAATTCAATCTTTTATTTATGTTATTAACATGATGCCTGAACATTTGAAGTATCAATTGACGCAAAAACCAGGTCTAAATGTTGAATAATTTCGGAATTACAAATGAATATGCAATTTTTGTTAATTGTGGCCCCGGCCTCCCCTAAGTATATACAGGGTGGCCACTTTTTCAATAGGATTGTAACTTTTAAACCATAAGAGTTAGAAGGTCGGTCGAATGGACAAAATGTTGCATGCATAGAAGCATTATCAAGCAGTTCAAACAAATCGAGATTATCACGGCCGGTTTTCGAGATATGATAAGAAAAGTAAATTATGTCATTTTGATTTTTCTTTTTTTCCCACTTCATTTCAAATATCGTCAAAAAATGTCACAGGAATTTTTCATTTGACAGTGAATTATCCTCAATTTGACGTAATCAGATTTCGTATCCAACGTTTCGTACTCTCTGGGCTACCCTGAACCTCATTTTTTTCAATACGGACCTGCATATTTTATGACATTTTTCGAAATATCTAGTATTATTGGCATAAGATTCGTGTATTGTACCATTTCTAAATCTGTCTAAAATGCCCAATTTTTTGATGTTACTTGCTCGTTTTGTTTCAAGGATTTTTTTTTTTCACAGCAGGTGTCCAAAGTCGAAGTTCTCGTTTTGCTAGCAATTGAAATCAAGATTTATCCATTAATTTACGGAAATCCACATAACTTTTTGACAGTATCATACTCATGTCATCTTAAATAACTATTTAAGATTCCATTACAACAAAAAAAATAAACTTCGAGAGCTTTCCAGCAGAATTCTGACCCTGACAATGTTAAAAAAGGTGAAAATTCACTAAAAAACGTAATTTGGTAATAACTCGAAAACCAGGCAACTTTTACTGGGGTCATGTTAGGCTGGTTAGGTCCCTCTTTAGCAGACCTACCTCCGGTGTCACTGTGACGTGCCACTTATGGGACACCCTGTAGATACCGGGGCACGAATCAGCGTTGCCGGAACCTCGCTCTATCACAAACTTCAGCAGAAGAAGGTACCATTCTCAACAATCAATGCCCATTACAGATATGCTGATGGAAAATTGAGAACAGGCAAAATACTAACCTGTCGAATAGAATTAAGATTAAAAGGGAAAAAAATTCCAACATCTTTTATTCTGTTACCACATTCACCCGACAATAGGACATTACTAGGAATGAATTTTTTCCAAGATGCAGGACTAGTACTAGACAAGGCTGGCGGAACGTGGTTCTTCAGGGATCAGCCAAATAGAAAATTCAGTTGGTTTTCTGAAGAAGATGGGAAGAAACTAAACCCACAGCTCATTCAGTCGTAGCATCGGTTGATGTTGAACCTCATAGATTCTACAAACCCATGACAGAAGGAGAATTGACCGAGGAACATAGACCATCCCCTCTGTACTGTCCTTCTCCTTCACAGCAGAGATGGATGTGGGAAGCCGCTGTGCATGATGTAGATGCATGGTGGGACGAAACCATGGACTATCAACCCTTGATATCGTCGATGAAGAGAATATTGATCTTCTACTAAGAGATGAAGAATGTTCTCACTTCAGCTCGAAAGAACAATATTATGTAAATAAGATACTAATCGAGAATAGAAATCTATTTCAAGAAATAGATACGCGGTGCACAGGATACGAGCACAGAATCGACACAGGTAACCATGCGCCAGTAGCATCACCCCCATATCGATTGACACCCCAAAAAACAGCCATCTTGAGAGAATAGATAGATAAGATGCTACAAGAGGATGTCATCGAAGAAAGTGATTCGCCATGGGCCTCACCTGTAGTAATGGTGCCAAAACCAGGGGGAGGAACGAGAATATGTATTGATTATAGAAAAGTAAATGCTATTACAACAACAGACACCTACCCTCTACCACGCATCGATTAACTACTTCAGGAAACTCGAGGTCATACCGCCATTAAGACATTGGATCTACGAGCAGGATATTGGCAGATTCAGTACACCCCGACGATAGAGATAAGACGTCCTTTATTACTCCTTTTGAACATATAGATTCAAACGAATGCCATTCGGACTAAAGAATGCATCAGCCTCTTTTCAACGAATGATAGACCGAGTTCGTCGATCACGCCCAAATCTTCTAGTCTTAGCATATTTGGACGACTTGGTGCTACTATCAGTCAGTACAGAGCAGCACATAACCGACATGAAGGAGTTATTTCAAACATTAGCGAAGTATAATTTACGACTCAATCATGATAAGTGCCAGAGAGGTCAAGCTACTAGGACGCATTATTTCACCGCAAGGAATAAAGGCGAATCCAGATAAAGTAGCGGCCATCAGAGAAAGACCTCGACCTACTAATTTAAAGCAACTGCAATCATTTTTGCAGGCATGCTCGTGGTTTCGAAAATTCATAGCTGAATTCTCACAAATAGCCCGTCCTCTTACAAATCTTACCAAAAAGAACGTTTCTTGGCACTGGAGTAAAGAGTGTCAGAATACATTCGAGACGTTACGAGAAAGACTTCTTACAATGTCCGTTCTACGACAGGTGAACACAGCGAGATGCCAAGCGACGAACTCAACCCCTACGTTTCTCACATTTGAAAGAGAACTACGAAGCCCAGGTGAAGTTCATCGTGACCTAAGAAGCATCATACTGAACGAAAACTTTGTACCAGAAGTTACCCCGAAGCTACTACAACTAGAAGAAGCCCTGAAAACAGCCCATGAAGTACAAGAATTAGAACAAGATAGACGCAACAAATATCCGAATGAAAAGAGAAGACCAGTTCCCAATCTTGTTCCTGGAACACTAATATGGGTAAATACGAAACTATTAAGCAAGAAAGCAGATGGCTTTTCATCCAAATTAGCCCCACGATGAGATGGTCCATATGTCATCAAGGAGCGAAGAGGTCCCACATCATATGCCATCACGAATCAAGAAAATCAAGATGAAGTCATCGGTGTATACCACGCCTCCGACTTAACCCCATGCAAAGGTTTGGAGAACAAATTAGTTCCCACACACCCTATCCGAAGAAGAGGCAGACCCAAGAAGACGATGGAAGAAGATCCTGGCTTACTCGCCGAGACGTCTTCGCAGCCAGAGGGGGAGCCTGTAACACCAATCTCAACCGTACGACGCAGAGAACGTCTACAAACACGTACAGCAATTCACGATACAACCCACACAGCGCCATCCGCAGGACTACCGCGACAGCAGTGTTTGTATATTACTCGATAGTTCGCGACCAAATCGCGTATAGCCAGTGAATCAGTGATACGTGGCAAGATGAACAGATATCGATCTAATATCTAATACAAAAAGCTTTAATTTGTTATTGAGATTCTCATACAACAATTGCATCCCCAGGGAACTTTTGTTACACAGAGGCATCCTGCAACGGGATCCTCTAGAGCTATCTGGTAATATAATTAAACTTTCCATTATCAAGTGCATCCCCAGTGGAACTCTTGAAACACTGTCTGCTTCTTTCCTGCCTCTTCCGCCATACATAAATGGAAGAGGAGATCTGCACACAAGGTTGTACCTTAGGCAGATTTCTCCTCTGAAATTCCATCTTTCAAAATATGGTTTTTGTTTATATATTATAGTTTTTAAATGTTTGGAATTTAACTGTCTAAGAATTGTAGAGCATTGAAATAAATGATTGATTGATTGAATGACGTCGCCATCGCCAACGTACAGACCTAGTGCTTTAGGTTCACCAAGTGTTTTTCGTCTTCGACAACCAGGACTTGTGCCGAAAGTCCTTCCCGTACGGTTTACTGCCACCTCAAAGAGACTCTCAAGTACATTCCGCATACCTGTTTATTTTATTTGTAAAACCGCACTAACCCTTCATTTTAAAGTATGACTTTAGAGAATACATTTATTTCAAACCTCGTGTAAGTTATTAATGCAAGATCCCCTCACACAGTTCAAATTTTCAAAAATGAAATTCAAAACCATTCCTACGTTCTCATTTTATGGAAAAAGATTCGCCACATTAGCGGCTGCGGTAGATGAGATTGAAGACATGAGGTCCACTGAGTCTGAAATCGATATTGTTATAATTCCACCCGAAGTGGATCATCAATCTGACGAAGAGGAATTTGATGATGATGACTTGTTAGAAGCTACTTTGCGCCAATAGAGGTTCCTGGAGAATTGGAAATGAATACATTCGTACAGGAAGATGGATATTTAGTGACGAAATCTGCGAAAAGACAGAAAAAGCAAAAAAAAGTACCAAAGTGGTGCCAAACACCTGTAAATATGTATATTGAGAGTACTAATGGATCTGAAATCCAATTGAGTAAGGTTCGTGATGAATTGTCTGGATTGAATGCCTTGCAAATTTTCGGAAAATTATTCGACGACGAAGTGGTGGAGCATATTGTACACCAAACCAATATTTACGCAAGATCCAAGAACAATAATAAATTCAACGTCACTCATGATGAAATGAAGATTTTCATCGGATTCCTCCTCTTCACTGGCTAGGTACCACAAATTACCTCGTGAACGTCTTTATTGGAATTTGGATGAAGCTGCAGGTATCCCATTGATATCGAATGCGATAGGCAGAAATAGATTCACAGAAATAAAAAAGTATATTCACTTGGCTGATAATTCGAAGCTGGATAAAAACGACAAAATGTACAAAGTTCGACCATTGATGAATATCCTTGTTAAGGCTTACAGAGGAAGAAGAATCCTGTGATTCAACTCGATGCTTTCTCCCAGCATGGTCCCACCTCGAGAGAGTGCTTTCAATAAATCAGTATTCACCCAGTAATATTCATCAGTTAGTAACTCAGTATTCATCATTCATTTCAATATTCAAGTATTCAATCACTTGGTATTCACTAGTTATTACTATTATAACATTATAGTTATATACAGTGTTTGTTTAACATATTAAACCAGTAAAAATCATACGTATTTCCTTCATCCAACCAAGCACACAGCACATATATCAAACATACCCGTCCATGGTCCTTCAGAAGCCGAATCAATCAATTCGTATAAGCGTTCAATCCTCAATAAAAAATTTCAACAGTAGGGAATTTTTCATGAAAACTTCCCATTGATGAAGCAATGGTGGGCATCACTCTGCGAAGAAATTCATCAAAGGAAAACCAGTTCGTTTCGGATACAAAGATTGGGTGATGTGCAGTGGCTACTGCTACGCATTTGATACTTATTGTGGTGCCAAAGCTTCAACCATACAAACCCAATCAATAACAACGAAAAACGCCCTTCCGTTGCGATTCCAAGTTGTACTCGACCTGCTAAAAATTGTTGAAGTTCCAACTTACCACATAATTGTTATTGATAATTATTTCTCGAGTTATGAACTCACGAATACACTAAGGGAGCAAGGAATTCGAGCTACTGGCACAGTGCGCGATAATCGCACTAAACAATGTCCTCTTCTGGGTACTAAGGATTTGAAAAAAAAAACCTAGAGGATTTTATGATTTCCGATACGATAAGGAAGCATGTTTACTCTTCGTTAGATGGAATGAAAATAGTGCAGTAACTATGACAACAAATTATGATACGATGGAACCAATGACACAGGTCAGACGATGGTCACCTAAGGAGAAGCAAATGATACATGTGCCACAACTTACAATTATTCAATAGGCAGTGTTGATATTTTATGATCAAGGAATCAGTAATTATCAATTACGCGTTCGCGGATAAAAATGGTGGTGGGTTCTTTTTGCCCATATGTTGAATATGGTTTTGGTGAATTCATGGAGTCTGCACACGATCACTAACCAAAATGGTGTCGTGTATATGTCGCCATTATCTCAGTGTATTGTTTCCTTCAATTTTTATATTAATATTCATTTTAATCATTTTATGTTATACGCGCACGCCTATGAGCTCGGCATGCGCGCACCCTCTTTACTAATGGCACGAGGGGAGCTTGCCCCCGCGGTACTGCAGCTGTTGGGCGTTGGCTCTGGTTCAGCCATTCGAGAAAAGCATCCCTTCACGTACACATGTACATTTTATTCATTACTCAATTCTCATAACGTACGTAGTACAATCATACATTTATTTTCAAAGTGAATCAGCATTATACAAATTAAATCATTTTAAAATCACCCAGTGAGTGTTTTATTCATCATCACCATCGAAGAACATCAAGTAGATTTAGTGAAAAATCTCACGAGATCGAACACTCAGATCATACAGCAAGGCCATTCAGAGAAGGACAACTTCAAACAGACCATCAGGTTCACTACCAAGAAGTATCATAGAAGATCTTTCTGGTCTTTTTCCTGAAAAAATCAAAGAACCCCTGAGATATCGTCATTGCCACATGAAAGTGTGGTGGAGGTGTGAAAAATGCAACGTTACACTCTGCACTGAAAGGAGGGATTGTTTAAAAATATTTCACTCCCAAAATCAAATCAACTGAATAGTTGTCTGTATTTCAAAATAGATGGTTGTACAGTGAAACCTCTACTAACGGACACCTCCGTTGAGCGGACACCTCTATTGAACGGACGCATTTTCATAGTCCGGAATTCGGTAAATGCAAATCCTTCATATGGTACCCTCTCTTGGGCGGACGCTCCCTTGGGCGGACACGGACACCTATTTTTCGTATACTACGTTTCGAAACTCTCCCTTGAACGGACAACCGAAACATATGCAACGTAAATATTTCATGAGAGGCTTCACTGCGTACTGTGCAAACTGTGTTCACATGGTATCTGTGATTCACAAAGGGGGAATCCCCGGTTGCAGATGATAATCAGCATCGGCTTTCATGGTCTAGTTCCGTATAGTTTGATCTTCCCGATAGCGTGTCCGATATATTCCGTTGAGAAAGCAGAAATGTCTACAAAACGTCGAGTATTGACTCTCGAAGAGAAAATTAATGTAGTGAATATATACAATGAGCAAAAACTTAGTGTGAGAGAATTGTCTAAACGTTGCAATATTGGAAAAACAGCGGCTGCTGAAATTGTCAAAAAGAGGAGTGAATTATTGGATCAGTGGCGTTCTAATGACAGTAAGAGTAAAAGGCGAAATTTTTTAAAACCAACGGGCTCAACTATTGACAAGTGTTGCTTTGAATGGTTCATCAAGGCGAGAAATAAAGGAATTCCGTTGTCAGGTAATTCATTTCTATTTATAACAAGAATCATCTCCTAAAAACGTTCTGAATTTTAGGGCCCATCATTCAATCGAAAGCAAAAGAGATTGCGAACAATTTAGCCTATAAAGACTTCAGTGCATCCTCTGGTTGGCTGGAAAAATTCCGTAGAAGGCATAATATCGCTTTTAAAGCCATATCAGGGGAAGCTTCAAGTGTAAATCCAATAGACGTAGAAATGTTCTTGAGTAAATTGCCCATGTTACTGAAAGATTATTCACCGCGAAACATTTTTAATGCTGACGAGACAGGGATATTTTTCCGGGCCTTGCCAAATAAGACCCTAACCTTAAAACATGAAAAATGCACCGGTGGAAAATTATCTAAAGAAAGGCTCACGATACTTCACTGCGTAAATTTGGCTGGAGAAAAGGAAAAACTCTTGGTGATTGGGAAGACTAAAAAGCCCAGAGCTTTCAAGAACATTAATGTGAGTGATTTGCCAGTTTTTTGGAGGAGCAATAAAAAGGCTTGGATGACATGTACAATAATGGAGGAATGGTTGAAAAATTTTGATAGAAGAATGGGTATGGAAAGGAGAAAAATTTTGTTATTTTTAGACAACGCGAGTTCTCATCCGAAAGACATACGTTTAACAAACATTCAGATAATTTTTTTACCGCCGAATTGTACATCCGTCGTCCAACCCTTAGACCAAGGTATCATTAGGAATTTCAAAACTTTTTATCGAGCACTTGTTGTGAAAAAATTGTTGTCTGAAATTGAATCAGTTAGCAAGGCTGAAGTTCTTACAAAGAATATAAACGTACTCGATGCTATTTATTATATCAAAACTGCCTGGCAGAGAGTAACAGAAGAAACTGTTAGGAATTGTTTTCACAGAGCTGGATTCAGACAAGAATCAGTCGAACAGACAACGGAAAATGATATTTTTTCAGCTGAAGATGACATCCCTCTATCTGTTCTACAAGACATATGGAGAAATGCGCGAACGATGGGCTATAGAGATAATCAAGTCGAAGATTTTATCAATATTGACACAGATTTGATGATAGAAGAAATAGATGAAAACGTTTCTATCTATAATGCTGGCGAAGCAGATCAGTCTTCCGGTGAATCGGACGAAGACCCAGTCGAAAATGAGGGTATTCCAAAGAATTATTCCCAAGCCAATGGCATTTTGAAGACGTTGAAAGGGTTCGCCAAGAATAAAGGAGACTCAAAGGCAGTAGAGATGCTGTCTGAGTTAGAACTTCATTTCCAAAATCAAGTTTCGCGAACAAATACACGCCAGACATCATTATTGGATTTTTTCTCAACCACTTGAAATATTTGCATATTCGTTTCTTTTAAATATGTTTTTTTCTAAAATTTTTTTGTCTTATAATATATACGTATATATGTCCAGATCTCTCGTTTTATTGAATTCACCTTTCAAATATTTTGTGGGCAGGCCCTCCCTTACACGGACACCTCCGTTGGGCGGACACTTTTTCACGGTCCCAATGGTGTCCGCCCAAGAGAGGTTTTACTGTATTATTATTATTTTTTATTACCAAACCCTGTTGAACCCATTTTACTTGATTAGGACACCAACTTTTTCTGTATATTCCGAAAAATAAATGTCAATTGTCTTCTGGTATATATTATGGACACTCCCAGTATCCATAAATATATGTTTCACATATTTATCTTATTTAGAAAACTGATGGGCATTAATGGGATAAAATTTCACGATATTCCCTGATTTTTTAGTCAATCATTTCGATTTAGGTATAAAAAAAATTCAACACTAAAGTTCCTAGGTAGTCTTAGATTTGTGTACAAGAAAGACATATGCAATGACCAGGGATCGATATTTCTTGATTAGGAATAACCTGAAAGTAGTGATCGATAACAATGTCACACCTCAAGAAAAAACGCTCGACCGCTTGTACAAGATTCGTCCTCTAATTGATCGTATTCGGAAGGGGTGTTTGATGTTACCGAGATACTCAGTAGTTGCCATCGATGAACAAATGATTCCCTTCACTGGAGTTTGCAGAATGAAGCAATTTATTAGAGGTAAGCCTAATCCTGAGGGACTGAAAAATTTTGTTTGTGCGACTCCTGACGGGCTTATTCTCGACTTTGAAATTTATCAAGGAAAAAACACTTTTTTACATGAGAAATCTAAAAATCTAGGAATCGGCCCTTCATCTGTTATCAGATTAACTGAAACCTTGAAAGAAGGAACGCATATTTTCATTGACAGATACTTCACCACAATACCGCTTCTGGAATACATGTTGGAAAAAAGATGACAGTCACCGGTACAATAATGAAATCTAGAATTCCCAGGAGTGTGCATTTAACACCTGAAAAGACAATGGCAAGACTTGGGCGAGGTTCTTCAGAAATGTCATTTAAGACAGACGGAAAAATTTCGGTGGTACATTGGTACGATATGAAAAGTGTTCTGATTGCTTCTAAGGCTTTACAAGTAGAACCTCAAGACGAGTGTTAGCGATGGTCCAAAAAAGACACCTTGAGCAAGTTCTGCATATATATTGAGTTATTGGGTATAGGTGACCAAACCTAATTTTTAATTATAGATTATATAGATTTGATTATAGTTATAGGGACATCTAGCCCAGCATTTTCATGAACTATTTCAAGTGCCTTTGGATGAACTATACTTAATGTAAAATTCACACACTACAACACATAAACAAGAACGTCCCGCACACAGACGACAAAGTAAGACAGAACATGATCTCACCTTTACGGACCCACACTATAGACCGCCTGACAATTCACAGATGGAAGGTACATAACCCTCTCCTCATACTCCTGATATCAGTTATCCCCCCAATATATCCTTGTAATTATAATCTGTACATAACTCCAGATAACAGAGTCTGTAGAGACCGTATCTGCTCTGATGAAACTCATGGCCTGACTATCCTTAGACGGCATGAAGAAGTGTGTTTCCGACATGCAGATTCTTCAGTTACCCAGACTAATGGTAAGTCTTCGGTGATTTTATATGTTTGAATGAGTTAGAGCTTTGTTACTATTTTAATTCAAATTTGTCGAGTTAAAAGTCGATAAGAATAACCAATAAGTGTGAACAAAATATTTGCTGCTGAATTTTTCCATAATTTTAATGTTAGCTATATCAATTTCTATTGTGGTTCATTCAAAGCTTCTATTTTTCAATATAGTAATATTATTTAATTGAAAATCCGATAATTATTTGTTTTATTTTTATTGCAGGCACCAATATTAAATGAATGCATCCCTTTCGACTCTGACCTAAATTCAGATATGCATTTAGCTGTGAAAGATGATAATATTAATAAAGTTTATGAGTTACTTCGATATCGTCCTGATTTAAACCAAAGAAACAGAAAACACCAAACACCTCTACATTTGGCTGTAGAGAATGGACATTACCACATAATAAGTCATCTAGTATCTCTAGTGCTCATGTAGAAAAACTGGATTGGAATGGTAACAGACCAATAAAGGTTTGCCCAAAAAAAATCGAGTGTTTGGAACAGTTAGTTCTTTGTAAAGCCAATATCGATAGAAAAGACGGTAATGGTTGCACCTTGTTACATTTAGCAATAAAGGATGGTGACACAGAATTGATAAAGAAACTACTTAGGTTAGGAGCAAATCCAAATAGTATTGATTTTTATGGAAACCATGTTTTACATCATTTTGCTGGAAGGACCTCGATAGCCGATGAAGAATCTGACTTAATCTCAGTGATGCTAATGGAGAATTTCATAGATGTGCACAAGAAAAATACACTTCAGGAGACACCATTATATATTGGATATAAAATGAATAATATTCGATTTGTTCGTGTTATTTTGGCCAATAAGGCTGATTTTTGGCTGAATGTGATTTCGAAAATTGAACTCAAGAACGCAGTCAGATGTAAAAATCCAGGTTGCAAATTGAAAACTAAATTTTATTGTGAGAAATGTACCCTATTGTTGTGCTTGACAGGTAGCAATAATTGCTTCAGAAATTTTCATTTGCATCATAATCTATAATGATATCGTCCTGATGTCCATCTCATTGGACATTATTTTTTTTGTACTTCCCCTTGAATAAAATTTTTCAAAAAAATTTTGTGACGTTTTCAGTGTTAAATGAACCGAAATCCCAAATATCACCTTTATATCACCTTTAATATTATGTCGGGACTCAGGAGGATATGAAGCATACCAATTGCCGAATGGAGTTCTTGTATGTCCTTTGACTCCCCAATACACAGCATTTCATTCAGAACCTTCAGGCTCTACAAGGATCAGTGTGAAGCACACAGATGGCAGATCTCACATCTACTGCTCTAACAATGTGTCCTCAGTCTTAGTGTACGATAAAACTCACACGCTTCATCATAATGATCTAGTTATAGATAATTATGTCCCAATACATTACAATCATACAAATGCTTCCTTTTTGAGCGTAAATGAGTCATCATTTATTGATTTTTCCTTACATGACCTTAAAGATATCAAGGATCTCTCATTACCAGAAAGAATTCCTTATACTCATCACATGATGCTGTATACAATAATAGGAACAATGCTTATTGTACTGGTTATTTTAATGTTTCTTTGGAGAAGAAAAACAGCACGCCACAGTAAATATATCGGTCATATATACGGTCTTACAAAAAATCAACATTCTTCTATTTTTCAATATAGTATTATTTAATTGAAAATCCGATAATTATTTGTTTTAATTTTATTGCAGGAACCAATATTAAATGAATGCATCCCTTTCGACTCTGACCTAAATTCAGATATGCATTTTGCTGTGAAAGATGGTAATATTAATAAAGTTTGTGAGTTACTTCGATATCGTCCTGATTTAAACCAAAGAAACAGAAAACACCAAACACCTCTACATTTGGCTGTAGAGAATGGACATTACCACATAATAAGTCATCTAGTATTCCATGGTGCTCATGTAGAAAAACTGGATTGGAATGGTAACAGACCAATTCATATGATAAAGGTTTGCCCAAAAAAAAATCGAGTGTTTGGAACAGTTAGTTCTTTGTAAAGCCAATATCGATAGAAAAGACGGTAATGGTTGCACCTTGTTACATATAGCAATAAAGGATGGTGACACAGAATTGATAAAGAAACTACTTAGGTTAGGAGCAAATCCAAATAGTATTGATTTTTATGGAAACAATGTTTTACATCATTTTGCTGGAAGGACCTCGATAGCCGATGAAGAATCTGACTTAATCTCAGTGATGCTAATGGAGAATTTCATAGATGTGCACAAGAAAAATACACTTCAGGAGACACCATTATATATTGGATATAAAATGAATAATATTGGATTTGTTCGTATTATTTTTGCCAATAAGGCTGATTTTTGGCTGAATGTGATTTCGAAAATTCAATTGTTATGTGTAAAATAATAACTAATCCCTGTGTGGAAGCCCTTTACAAGTCTATCAAAATTAATTATGAATCACCATGATAGAAAATTTTTTATGTACTTTAAATATTTTAATGCCATAATTATCATAACGCTATTCTTTATTGTTCCTAAATTGGAGGTACAAAAATGAGGAAAATGACGCCAACACACATAACTGAAAGTATTAGTTTAACAGATTTTAATGATAACTATATTAGAGAGATTGTTGATAGAACTTTACGAGATACTATCTCTCCTACACGATCTGGGAATTCAAGAAGATACTGAAGATCACACAAAAGTAGACTTGCCATCATGGAAAAAAGAAGATTTTTTTACTGAAAAGGAAAATGATTCAGACCATATCGAGGAAACGAATGAAATAGATTCAACACTTTGGAAAAAGGTGAACAGAAACTTTTTTCGAGGTCGAGAATGGACAGAAAAACAATCAGAACTAGACGAAATAATAGATCTGGCTGAAATAGGATGTGTGAAAGGAGATTTGAAATTAAAAACCTTCAATATTGAGAAAAATTTCGTAACCTTCGACTCTCCGTTCATTGAAGTGGCTGTCAACTCAAAAAGACACATCATAAAAAAATCATCAATTTGTTGGCTTTTAGAAAATCCTGGAGAAAGAGTGAGTACTGATAGGCTCAAAAGATTTATTGTAAAAAAATCAAATGAAAAAACGGTCTAAAGTCCAACAAGTAGTTGCAAAACCGTGGAAAAAAGGAATCACATTGAAATCGGCGAATGGTGTATTTTCAAATGTGATGAAGATTTCTCTATTGTTGATTCTCATAGTGCCTTGAAAAGTTACGTTTTTGGTCGAATTATATAATTAAGCAAAATGAATACGGCACAAAAAATGCACGTACCAATAAGTAAAACGTTTTGTTCCACTCAAAAAAACTTGTACTTGGGATGCGTTTGTACATTTTATTATGTTGATTCGGCGGGAATTTTGAGCAAGATCACAAAACTTTACCCGATACCGCCCCTTATAGTATCGAATAACCAAGGAACTCTGAATCCCAATAAGATTCTTTTCTCAGAATCAAATTTAGCATTAGCTGAATCAGATTTGAATGAGATAGGTTACTTTCTAGCTTCTACGTCGGTTTCTGCCTCAATTTCTTCTCTAGCTTCTACTAAACGTTCGTCTACAATTACTCCAGAAATTCTATCGATAGCTCTACTGAATCATCGGATTCGGATACCGAAAAAATATACTTTGATCGTTCATCCGATACCGATAACGAGGAAATAGAAATATCTGAAGGAAAGTTTTACGCTGTCTATTATGATCAGAAATGGTTCATTGGAAAAATTATCTCCAAAATGGACACAACGAAATACAGAGTTAAATTTCTTCGAGAGAATTTAGGGGAATTTATTTGGCCAAAGCAAGATGACTGTGATATTGTTGATAGCTTATATATTTTTTATGGACCAGTGAGGATGATTGGTATCACAACTTTCAAAATTTCACGTCATGAAAAAATCCAAATAGACGCATCTTATGAAAGATTAATGAGAATTATTCATTAGCAGTCCAGTAGAATTCACTGGGATTCCGTGGGATTCTGATGGAATTTCATGGAATTCTGTAGGATTCCGTAGAATTACATGGGATTCCTTGGACTTATGTGGGATTCCAAGGAATTTCGTGGGATTCCTGTGGGATTACGTGGAATTCCTACAGTAAGTGGGATTATGGTGTACAAATTTTGGCATGCGGTTTGCCCCTCGGCTGCGATACATGGCAGATGAATAAAAATCTAGAACGTCGTCTGATGGCCCTGGAGATGGATTACTGGCGTAGATCAGCTGGTAGGTCGAGATTGGAACGAGCGAGAAACGAGGAAATAAGGAAGATCATGGAAGTAGAAAGCACGATAGTGAATGAGGTAAATAGAAGGCAATTAGTACGGTACGGCCATGTCGAAAGAATGCAAGAAGATCGTTTCCCGAAAATGGTCCTTAAATGGACGTCTACAGAGAAAAGGAAAAGAGGGCGACCCAAACAAACATGGATTGGCGGAGTGCACAAAGTGATGTCTGAACGAAACCTACAGCCAGAAGACTGGGAGGATAGAAGAGGATGGAAGCTGGGGTACTGTCAAATAAAATTTTTTATTTGACAGTACCCTCGTAAAGATTTATATTTTATTGAGTTGACTTGTAAAGTTTTTATTAAAGAAATAGTGCTAGACTAATGTTGATGTCCAACTGTAATGATATACAATCTTGAAAAAGGCGTATTTTACGCCGAAACATATGTTGATTTCACTGAATAAAATGTAAAAATTGAATTTTAATGTGCACTAAGCCCAAGAAAATCATACTTTCAATAAATCGAATATAGCACAAGAAATATTACCTTTCCTAAATATATACAGAAGAAGCTTATAAGGGTATATCGACTCGATTTTTTGGAGGAAAAAGAAAGTGGACTCTTTATTCTATGCCAAGCTTTCGCATTTATTTATTTAATACTTCTTCAGGGCTTCTACGGAAAAGTACAATTATTTTTAAGTTTGAAAACATTTTCACATGGAACTTACTGAATGTGAGATTTTTAAATGAACTAGCATCATGTTCGAAACATTCGTCATAAAAAAACAATTAATAATCAATACATCACAGGACAGTAAATAGAAATTAGCCAGATCATACTTATACATATTAAAATAATTTTCATGTCAACATTGTTTGTTTATGGAATTCACAGGTTATGTTTCAGTCCTCTGTGATTTATATTCAACGTGTTTTCTTCTTTGTATTTTCTATCTACTTGGTTTTTCATTCATCTAGGGGACCATCGTAAAAGTTTTTATATTTTGATATTTCTAATAGATAACTGTATATGGAACTTAAATCGTTCGTATCATTTTTCTTATTTATTACTTCTTCATTTTTATTTATCTCAATCATTTCATGGATTAGTCTCTTTTGATAATTTTTCTCTTCGAAATCTACACGGTGGTCCATATTATGTGCATGTAGAGCTAAAGCACATCTTTCTTTATATTTGGTTATATCCGATTTGTGTAGTGCTACTCTACTTTTAACCCATTGGGAGGTTTGTCCAAAGTTATTTCGTTTGCAATCTATACACTCTATTTGGTAGACAACGTTGCTTTTTAGTGGAGTTGGTGGTATGGGGTCTTTTATTCTACTATATAAATTTCTAACTGTTTTTGGATTATACACTGCAATTTTTACAGTCTCATCCTTGAATATATTTTTCAATTTTGTTGTTAAGTTGTCAATATTCGGGTATGATGCAAAATGGACTCTCCTTGTATTTTGGACTTGTATTGTATGTGCATTGTCCATACATGCAAATGAAAATGATCACCGGATTAACTTAGAAGAAGTGGAAATTTTGGATGAAGAAAGAAATTATAGAAAGAGGACAGTTCTTGAAATAGTGCATATTGGAGAACAAGCAAGCCCAATAAACAAAAGGACTGATACTGATAATTTAAGTAACATTTACACACATCTTTTATCTTTAAATCGAGAACCGATTTATGATGGCCCAGTCGATGAATAAAACCAGTATTGTAGTTTTGGACACCCCTGACATTTTGACAATAGTATTCTTATGATGTTTCATTTTGTTTTCTTTGCTCCCTTTTATGATAGGAATAAAAATTGACAGATTGTTAGTAAGTAGTAGGCTGGAATTGTTTGATTAAAAAGTTAATTTATATAAATGAATAAGTTCCAGAAAGGATATAGATTATTTTGCTATATATGCAGTAGAAATTGAGAAAGTAAAAAAACCTCGAATTCAGTAAGTTGAATTTTGTTTCACATGTAAGATTTGAAGATGTAAAAAATTGAGTTTTTTTTTGTGATCAATATTGTCTGATTATTGAAGAAACTCTGAGGAAGAAACAAATTTGGTTCCGAAAGCTAGGTTGAATGAATAAAGAGAAATAACAACTGAATATTTATAGGTCGATATCCCTTACCCCCAATCTGTTTGAATTAAAGAAATGACCATTAATTAAAAAAAAATTATATTCTCTGAAAGAAATTTCATGAAAACAGATGGAAGGAATTGCTTATCCTCAGCGAGTATAGTAGGACATCTTCATACAAGGCTTTATTTAAAAAATTGAGGTAAAAATTCCTTTATGTAGTTTCACAATTATCGGCTGAAGTTATGAATGAATTAGAATTATCTGGAATTGAATCTTGGCTTGATCACTCTAATCATTGGTAACAACATTCTTATAAATGGTGTGGTTTCTTTCAACATATAAGAAGATACCTTTGCCGTACCAAAGAACTTAGAGAAATCGAAGGGTGTCCATGTTTCCAGATATGCAATCAATGTTGAACAACGCCAGTCGAAACCAATTCCAGTTTACTACGATGTAGAGCTAGAGCGTCTCAACTTTCCTAAATCTTCTGCTTGACGTCTGAAGATGCCACCTGCTGGTGGATCCAATCAATGAGAAGATCCAAGAGACTCCAAGGAATCAAAATTAATTATTTGTAATTTTCATTTTCAGAATATCTTGAACTTTTTGAAAAGATTAATAATGTTCATATTTATTTTCTTCCTATCGTGGTGTTATTTCAAAGAGTAATATAGCAGTTAGCTATAAGAAATATGCCACGTAGCACATCTTTCAGACGCCTTCTGCGCGGGGTGCTATTGAGTTAGTTCTTAGTAGAAGTTGGTGCTAGGCATTCACGCCGATTCAGTGTTGTTACTTTAAGTTAATAAAGACTATCTAATATATAAAGACTATTTTCTTCATAAGTACATAACAAAACATGGTGGCAGCGTAAAGGTAAGAAATTCAGGTTTCTAAATAAATAAAACATTAGAAGTGATCAAATTTGAAAAAGTGAGGTTTAGACCAAACATCAGTTTAGAACTAGGAAAAACAAAGTAACCGATTGACCCAGTACCAACGAGCAACCCAGGTGCTGCAACAATTCTGGTCAAGATGGTCGATCGAATACATTTCCACACTTCAACAACGGGCAAAGTGGAAGACTGAGTGTAAAAACCTATTGAAGCCATTGAAACATTGGTCATTCTCAAGGAAGACCACCTCCCCCCCTTTGAAGTGGAAGTTAGGCAGAGTTCAGAAGTTGTTTCCTGGTGCAGATGGGCTCATACGAGTAGTGTCAGTCAAGGTTCAAAACGGTGAAGTGATGAGAACAATTCAAAAATTGTGCGTGCTTCCCATTGACAGTAATTAAAATGTTCAGTATTGACATCACAAGGTTTCAGCATTTTTCATTTGTGTCATTTATAGCTTTAAGATATTTTGTATATTTTTGTTTTATTCATTATTTCGAAACCATCAGGTTTCAAGGTTGGCGGTATGTCGGAGTTTATGTATTAGAATTATATTTCAAGTTTCAATTGACGGTTGAGGCCAGCCAAAAGGGAACAAGAAATCATTAATGTGTAAGTTCTGTGGTCTCAACTTGACCTAACCGATCGTTACCGTCACTCAACTCTCTTTCAAATCCCTGATTTCATAGTAGTGTTGTATAGACAGCAATCAGCTGACATATCATAGAAATACAGTCCACTTTGGTTCATAACCTATTTCATTTTCATCGTTGTATACTGTTATTGTTCAAATATAAGTATAAAAACCCAAGTGTTTTATCAGAATCTAAGGGTATCTTAATCCGTGGTAGAAATAAGAACAAACTTTTGTATTCCACAAAGTTGGTGCTTTGATAAGCGTACCCTTACCACATACAATTATTTCAAAAGGCAAAATGACAAAAATAATTAATAACAAGAAAAAAATTATAGCTATTGCTTTGAGAATGATGAAAAGCAAGTTGAAATATGGTAAATCATCAGTAAATATTGCAAATAAAAATATCGAAAGCATGAGTTAAAAAGAAAAATGGCATAGATTGTTAGGGCATGTTAACTTTAAATATTTGAATACTTTATTTAAAGAGCAGCTATTGATTGGAATTCCGAAAAATTTAGAGACAGACTTTATGAAATGTAGCACATGTATAGAAAATAAGATGCATAATATTCTTTTTGAAAACAATAGAGAAAGGGCAAAAGATTTATTGGAAATCGTTCATACGGATGTTTGTGGCCTTTTTAAAACAACCGGTTTTAGGGGAGAGAAATATTTTATATCTTTCATAGACGATTTCAGTAAAATGGCTAAAGTTTATACGATGAAAAATAAGATGGAAGTTTTCGAATGTCTTGTTCAGTATGTAAATGAAACGGAAAATTTGACAGCAAAAAAACTAAAGTTTTTGAGATGCGATAACGGAAAAGAATATTTAAAGTAACATTTTTAACTTTATTTGGTAACTTATAATTGTCCAGCCTATGTACACGAATTGAACGTAACAGCAGAACGTTTTAATAGAACTATAATAGATATGTCACGGTGTCTACTAGATGAAGCGAAGGTTCATAAAATGTATTGGCCAGAAATAGTTTATACTGCAACTTATTTGAAAAATCGTACGTTAGCTAATACAAAAGAAAGAAAAACTCCTTATGGAATATTTTTTGGAAACAGACCAGATGTATCAAATTATACGGTAGTAAAGCAAAACTATGTGGCAAATCTGTAAGGAGCTAACTAGAACAACAAGAAACATAGAAAATTGTCAAATACAAGGAACACCAGAAGAGATAGTTGAAAATTTCAATATACACTTCAGTAATGTAGTAACCACCCTCTTAAATAATCTAACTCCAACTCAAGTAGATTATTCACACATTAGAAATATTGATAAATCTTTTTATTTAAAGCTAACCACACCTTCTGAAATAAAAAACCTGAGTAAATCTATAAAAAATAAATTCAGCAGCGGCGATGACGAAATCCCCATCATAATAACTAAACTATCATTACCAGCAGTCAGCGAAATACTATCATACATAATTAATAACTCTTTTAGATATGGCATATTTCCAGAGTCCCTGAAACTTGCATTAATAAAACCAATCTTAAAAGAAGGCAATCCAGAAGAATTAAACAACTATAGACCAATAAGCTTGTTACCAGCATTCAGCAGAATTTTTGAAATGCTCATGTCAGTACGATTGATGGAATTTTTCAAGGAAAATAATCTATTTTCCCACACCCAGCATGGATATCTGCATGGACGTTCTACACAAACAGCAATCTTCCAGTTTGTACAATATGTTTTAGAATTACTGGAAAACAGGAATATGGCTTTAGGTATATTCCTCGACCTTTCTAAAGCCTATGACTCACTAGACAGAGAACATCTTCTTAGGAAATTGGAATTAAATGGTATTAGAGGAAATACAAACAAATGGCTCAAGTCCTATATTTCCAACAGAAAGCAGAGAGTTTCCATCACACAAAACAATATCCAGATTAAATCAAACCTATTAATGAGAAACATGGGAATTGATCAAGGAAGTGTCATTAGTACCTTACTATTTCTAGTATATCTTAATGATCTAGGTAACATAATACAAGATAATGAAGGTAGCATGGTCAATTTCGTTGATGACACAAATTTATTAACTGGTGCAGAAGAATTTGAAGAACTAACAAGACGAGCAAACCAAATTTTCTTAAAATCAAAGACATGGTTTGACCAAAACAATTTGATCCTCAATGAAAATAAAACTAAACTTGTTCTTTTTGATACAAACAGATCACAGAAACTAAAATCAGATTCAGTAACCTTATCGAATAATAATTTTCAACTATCGGAATGTGTCAAGTTTCTTGGCGTTTACATCGATCAATTTCTGAATTGGCGTCAACACACAGAAATAATATCAAAAAGATTAAGTAAAAATTGTTATGCACTGAGATCAATCACCGAGTATATGAATGAGAACACCTTAAGAGTAGTATATTTTGGGAACTTTGAAGCCACCTACAAATATGGAATCATTTTCTGGGGAACAAATGAGAATCTGGAAAGAATATTTTTACTGCAGAAGAGAGCAATTCGAATAATATACAAATTGGGATTTAGGGAATCATGCAGAGGAAAATTTAGATCAAAAAATATTCTAACAGTGCATGGTCTTTACTTGTTCGAATGTTTAATGTTTTTACATAAAAATAGGAGCAAATTCACAAGCGAAAATATAAATTCATATAATACAAGAACTTCAGACATAATTTTCCCAACACATAGATTAACATTAACTGAAAAAAGTCCAACCTACATGAGTATAAGAGCTTTCAATAAACTACCAAACGAGTTAAAAGGCATTTCACAATATAAAAAATTCCAAATCAAAGTGAAAAATCTACTTATTCAATTAGAACCTTATAGTCTCCAGGAATATTTTGAAAAAGCAATGTAAAACTTAAATTGTGACGTCATTTCACTTAATTTGTATAGTTTATGTTATGTAACTACAAATCATTTGAAATAAAGAAATGTTATTATTATTATTATTAAAGTTTTTGTTAGGATACCAGAGCAAAAGAGGGAATCTAAATGGGATAGAAAAGCGGATGTTGGAATTTTGATAGGTTATAGTAAAGTAGGATATAGAGTATTACTGAATAATAGGGTCATAGTTGCTAGGCACATTTATATAGTAGAAGAAGGTATGAAGTGTATTGGACTAGATGAGAATAATACTGAATCTGAAAGTAATAAAGAAAATGATGAAATGGAAGAAATGAATAAATTAGATGATGAACAATTAGAAACTGAAAATCTTGAAGAAGGTAGTAATCCAAGTACACAGAGATCGCAAAGAAATAAACGCCCATCTAAACATTTCGATGACTATTATGTATACAGCGGTAATATAATTGTAAATTTATGCAGAACTGATATTCCAGATTCATTTCAGGATGCAATTAAATCAGATGAACGCAAATTTTGGATAAAAGCAATGGATAAGGAAATAAATTGTTTGAAAAAAAAATTAAACTTGGGAATTAGTACACAACTCCATCAAGTGGAATGATGAGGAAGTTAAAGTCTGTCAACAGTTTCTTTTGGAAACACTGAACATTTCACAAATGACACTGAGATACTCAAAAAATACTGCACTAGATGGCAAGATTCCTAAGAGTGCACTAGATGGCAAGATTCCTAAGAGTGACCAGCATGGAAAACATGACCCTCCTCATAAAATTAGCTTAGAAAATAAAAAACAAGTTCATGATTTCATAAAAAAGTTGCCGGCAATTCCATCGCATCGAATATTTGTAAAAGATCAGTGAGAATTTCATGAAATAAAAACTCTGTGAAAGTTTTCTGAAATATTTTCAAAAAAGATTTCATTTACCAAAAAAAGACAAATGCATTACCTGTGAATCCCGAAATAGGGATGAAGAACGCAAATCTTTCGCGATAGAAGACTTGGAATACCAGATACATTTAAAAGATAAAGAAGAGTGCAAAACTCAATTTCTCGCGGATCAAAATATTGCAAAGGAAGATAGGATTCGTGAGTTGGGTTGGTTGAGGATGCATGAAAGAAGATCGCTACATTTTCGATGTTTTGTTTATAAACTTCTAACGACTCAGTATTGTGCGGCTCTTCATGGAAGGCTCATTCCTAGAAGTTCGGTGCATTCGGTCAACGTCAGGAACTCCTTTTTTTTCACGGTTCCTCTGCATCGTACTGCTAAATTTCAGGGATGTTTCTCCTACAAAGCAGTAAAATTTTTGAATAGTGTGGACGGTAGTGTTTTCAGCCTCAGCTATTCACAATTCAGACTTCAAATCAAGAGCTCTCTCTCAAGTGATTTGATACAGTAAATTTTTTTTCTCCTTCTGCATGTTATTTATTCTATTGTATTTACCTTCTCCATTTATATTATACATATTTTTATATTTATATTCTCTATTTTGTTTATTGTTGTTTATATATTATATTCTCTATTTATATTATCAAGAAATGGCAGCCATACCAGGTTGAGTGTAAGAATAGTCTTTAACTAAACTCCGCCTCAGTATGGTTAGTCCAACATCTAAACATATCATATGTCTTTGTACATATATCATTAAATAAAGTTGATTTATTATTATTATAGTAGCTTCATCTGTTCAAGTTTCGACCTTCAGAAAGTTTTAAACACTCCTCATGGAGACAATATGCTTTTATATTATTCTCAGAAATATTCTTTCTATAATGAAACTGTATACGAAAGTGGAACGAGGAATGCTTACTGCTACCTTTGGGATGAAACAGATGGAAATAGAGGCACTAACGAAATTTGTTCAATTATCCACAAATATTTGAAAGAAGCAGATAGTCGCTTGACGGTCAAGAGTGTTGCCCTTTCTTGCGATAGCTGTGCAGGGCAAAATGAGAACAAGGCGATGTTAGTCATGCTCTATACATTTTTGAAAGAATCTAAGAATATCAGTCACCTTAAAATTACCTTTCTATTACCCGGGCATACTAACGTGCCAGAAGATTCCGTACATGCAACCATCGAAAGATTTGTACGTAAAAGAATTATTTGGGCCCCATCAGCATGGCCTACATTGATCAGAAATTCCAGAGTTGATCCCCAACCTTACAACGTTGTAAGTTTAAGCCATACGGACTTCATGTTATGGAAATCTTTTGCTGAAATGTTACTTCCAAATAAAACTAGAGAAGGGTCAAAATTTCAAATAAGTAGACAAATTTATTTGTCTCTTTGCGAACAATGTTAAGGAAAAAAAAATAAGGAAAAAGGGGTTAGTTGTCGCACCAATTTTATCAGATCACATGAACTCCAGATGTCAAGTGGATTTGATCGATATGCAGAGTGAACCCGATCGAGACTACCGTTTTATATTAAACTATCAAGACCACCTCAAAAAATTTACCATTTTGAAACCACTTAAATCAAAAACCGCTGAAGAAGTTGCGTATGTCGTGGTAGACATTTTTTGCATGTTCGGTGCTCCGTTTATTCTACAAAGCGACAACGGAAGAGAATTTTCCAATAGGATTATAGAAGAGTTAAAGGATTTGTGGCCAGGTCTTAAACTTGTACACGGAAAGCCCCGTCATTCACAAAGCCAAGGATCTGTAGAACGATCTAATCAGGATGTAAGAGATATGTTGGTAGCTTGGATGCTTGACAATAATACCAAACAGTGGTCAGACGGTTTACGGTTTATTCAGAGTAAAAAAAATCGAGCCCTACACGAAGGGATTAAAAAAAGCCCTTACGAAGCTATGTTTGGTAGCAAGCAAAGAATCGGACTGGCAGACTCCTCCCTGGAAAGTGAAGTATATGATTCTTTGAAAACTGAAGAAGATTTGGAGAAAATGTTAGAAGGGGTGACATGTGAAACAGAACAGCAGAATGAAGAGATAGTGACAAATGCAGAACCCAATCCCGTTGCATGTTACACTTGCGAAGAATTTGGAATTACCCAACCCTGTACAATATGCGGTTTAAAAGTACACATAAAGTGCGGTCTTGAAAATGAAGGAGAAGTCACATGCAGCCTTTGCTTTCGAAGTGATACAATCAAAGTGCAACGCGAGGACGCAAAAGCCGGATTGGAAAAGCAAGCTGAAAAAATGCTGACTTTGAACCGGGAAAAACTACCCCCTGCTGAAATTGGTCAAAATGTTGTAGTAAAAGTTCCGGATGTCGACAGGGGGCGTCTTGCTCCTAGAAGTGTTCTAGCTGTGGTCTTAAACGTCAATGAGTCCAGCTTGTATAAGTTGGGAACCAAAGACGGTGCACTGGAAAGACTTTATAGTCGTAATGAATTTATCTTTGCGGATTCAAATTTTATAAATTTATCAGATGTCCCGAGTTGCTCTATAAATTTGAGAAAAGCTTCCGCTCTTTCGTCTGGATGAAGACAAGGTTTTGTTAAGTGCAATTGTAAGCGTTATTGTAACACAAAAAGGTGCAACTGCAAGGCCAATAAGGTGTTGTGCAATTCGAAATGTCATGATAATAGTGCCTGCAAAAATAAGTAAATAGACAATTATAATGTCCTTTTAACTAGGTATCTGTTTCGCGTTTAATCTGGTATACCTATATTCGACCTTTCAAATATTTTAAAATTTTCTTTCATTTGTGTTTTATGTTTGTACTTAGATTTCCAACTATTATATTATATTATTATTATAGTATATTATATTATATGATCTAAGGAAAAATAATCAAAGGGTTTGATTATTTTTTCTTTGTTAACCCTGTTCCATATTAAAATATAATCGGTTTACATGCGTCTTTTATTCTAAATGCGTTGTGGTTGTTTGGATATTGCCAGAACCAAAGATTAGGGAGAGAAAGATAGGAAACGAAGCGACCCAGACGACGCCAGCGACATCTGGTCTGTCAGTTGTGAACAAAATTGGTTAAAATATTATTACGGAGGCTATTTATAAACTATATAAGATTAGATTAATCTAATCTAACCTAATCTTTGCTTTCGAGTTAAATCAAAGATTAGGGTTAAATCTTTGTTTGTAAACGTGCTGTGCAAAGATTAGTGTTGTGGTTATTAAGCACACGTGTTATTGAACCTGTTTATCAAAGATTAATATTAATTTGCTGTTCTTGTCAAGATGAGCCGTGGTTCATATTGTTTGGTATTAACCTGCTCGAACAATAAACTTAAAAACCCAAAGCTCGCGTTTTTTACATTACCGAAGGACATGAAAATGTAAGTTTAAGTAGTCAATTCAATATAACAAAATCATCTAATTTCTATTATTATTCAGTGCCAAAAGTTGGATCGAATTCTCTGGACGCAAAGATCTTGACCTGGGTGCTTCGAAAGACTATAGAATGTGTAGTGAGCATTTTACAGAAAACCAGTTCAAATGTATATATCCACGGATATTGCTTTGGCGTGGAAGTATTCCTCATGTGAATGGACCTAAATCAGATGTTCTTCCTCAATCAGAGTCTAAGAAGATCATCCATAAAGAAACTGTTCAAACGGATCAAAACGTAGCTCTATCTAATATTGGTGAGTTTTTCCTGTTATTAATTGAATCACAAATGTATAGATTAAATATCACACAAAGGAATTGAAAACTGAGTGACATTGTATTTCTTTTTTTGTAGAAAGATTCTGCGTTACCTGTGAACAAATATTATCATTTGATAATTTTTGAAAAGAGGACACATGAATGCAAATCATATTTGTAAGTCTAGTTACTTGAAGTTGTTGAATGAAATTATCAATTCAAATTAGTGATAAATGCAATAAGATGAAATTGTTTTTCTTTTTTCTAGATGTTACAATGGAATCAGAAGGTTTTATAGAAGCAAGTAGCACTTCGGCCACCCCCAAACGTAGTGGTAGTAAGCTGAGCCCCTTAACCAACCAGAGAATTGAAAGAATGAAGGCTAAAATCAATTCTTTGAAGTGCAAAATATTTAGGCGTAAAGTTCCCCACTGTTTTTGCAAAGGAAGACCCATCGAGGCTAACAATAGAACAAATATTTCAAGATTGATATGTGAATCAAAACGATACCTTTCCAAAGATGCTCATATTATTTTTGCTAATGAGTTGAAAGCAAACTTTGTTAATAAATTCAACAGAAGATATGATGATGACTTGAAAGAAATGTGCTTGTTATGGTATTATGCTTCACCAAAGGGTTATAAAGCATTATCCAAATCACTCAACTTACCCACTGTTAGGAGTTTGAGAAATTGGCAGGCAAAGCTTAAAATTTCTCCTGGTATAAGTCCAGCCATAGAGGAATCGCTCAAAATTCATTTTAAAAATTGCACAGATCAAAAAAGAAAAATTTGCATATTGATTTCTGACGAAATTTCTCTTAGTGAAGAGATTCATTATAATAGGGCGACAGATAAAGTAATTGGAGTTGTTGATACTGGCAACATAAGGAGAAATGAGAAGGCTACGTCTGCACTTGTCTGTATGGTAAGGGGCATCGTTTATAATTGGAAATTCACTTTGGTTTTTGGGCCGTACGGCCACAAATGAATTTTTACCATCAATTTTTTCTTATTCACTTGACTCTGCTTTTAAAGCAGGACTCATAGTGAAAGCTGTAGTCTGTGATCAAAGTCCTGTGAATCAGAATGTGGCCTGGCAGCTCAAAATTTCAGTAAACCAAAGTTGTTTTTTCAGAAATGATGAGAAAATTTTTTTTCTGTTTGATGCTCCTCACCTACTGAAAAGTGTTAGGAATAATTTGGCGAAATATGACCTAATTTATAAGAACAAAACTGTTAGGTGGAAATACATTGAATCAGCTGGCAAATCTTCAAACCCTCTACGTGTGCGCTTGCTACCTAAACTCACTGAAGAGCATTTCAATGTGACACCATTTAATGCAATGAGGGTAAAATATGCCACTCAAGTATTAAGTGAATCGGTAAGTGTAGCAATGCTCGTACTACAGCAGTTTGGAGAGTTGCCAGCTGATTCCTTAGCTACAGCTGAGTTTGTGAGTGATATGGATAAACTGTTTGATTGTTTGAATAGTAGCAAACTCGATACTGATTTACTGAAGATGAGATATGCCATGAGTGATGGATCACCTCATGAAAAATTCATTTCAGAAATCAGGGACAATTTCAAAAATTCGAGGTTTCTACTATCTAAACGATCTATCCCTCCCTGTATTAATGGTTTTATCATAACAATTAACAGTGTCTTACAACTTGCAGAGGACTTGCGTTTGAATGATGGTGTTGCGAAATTATTGACAAGACATCTGAATCAAGATCCTGTCCAAAATCTATTCGCCACTGTAAGACAACAACACGGTTGTTGCCGGAAACCAAGTTCTTTGCAATTTGAGAATGGTCTGCGGCATACATACCTCACAAGTATTTCAAAGTTGTCAAGTCAGACAAACTGTGAAGATGACTTCTCATTTTCATTGAAAAAATTAAGTGAGTTGAGTGAGCTTTCCGAAAGTCAAATAAACAGTCAATCTGAAGCATCTTTGTCTTGGAAAGCTATCGATAATATTGATGTTGACCTGCAGGATGAAAATGCCATATATTATGTTAGCGGATATATGGCAAAGAAATTTCTAAAATTGCACCATTGTGAAAAATGTAAAAGTTTACTCGTGGACGATGAAAAAAATTAACAGGTCAGCATCAATTGTTCACATATTTCAAACAGGGGGAATCACTGCCAAAATCTGAAGGATTGCTTTATGCTTCTCAAAGTTTTTATGAATATATAAAGAAGCTTGAAGTAATCCATAATGTGCACTTCAAGGACCTTCTACATAGTAGGCATATAGTGGGAGATCTAGTGGAAATAGTCAGAGGAAAAAATGAAATTTCATTTGATCTGTGTACACCAGAAGCCTCTGGCCATTTCCTCAAGATGTTTATGACTATACGTTGTCTTTGGGGTGTTCGGTTCGAAAATCAAAATAAAATAAAAAAAGTGAAAACAAAAAATCAAAAACTCAGAAATCTATGCAATGAATAATGATTCACATTTAAGATTACTTATATATTACTTATTTTTATGTATATATTCTTCTGTACATTTTATTATGTTTATTCAATTGAATTAAAAATTCCACTAATTCGACAAAGCATTTTTATTTAAATATTCTCTTAATATGTTAATTTTATAATATATATATTTATATATATATATATATATATATATATATATATATATATATATATATTCTTTTGAGAAAGAGCAATAACAATTATTAATTTCAAACAATCAAGCATATGTGTCGATGAATCTCAGTACTAGCAGAGGAAATGTAACGGGGCATCATACATTTCAACGTATGATACAAGAGAACAGATAAAAAACTCTGTCTCCCCGTATAAAAAAATATATTATAATATGGTATAAAAAATAGAAGCTACTAGTGAATGTGGAATACTGTGAAGATTTGAAATTCGCGCCAGATATAGATTTCTTTTTCGTTAGATGATTTCAGCGCCACCTGTTCTTTTAGTTGTAAACTACGAGCCTAAAAGTGGGCCGCCATTTAGCACTAGGGTTAGTACGGCGTTTCCTATCTTTCTCTCCCTAATCTTTGGCCAGAACGCGTTCTGGCTGTTTAAAGATTGTCCAGAACGCGTTGTGGACGCAATGGACCGGCCACAACGCGATTAATGATGATATTTCGGTGTTTGGTTATTGAGAACCGTCCACAACGCGTTGTGGCCGTTTATTCCGCTCAGTGAGCGTTTTCGGTGTTTGAGTGTAACAGATATACCATTTGAACCTTGGAAATAAGCTACTAAATTGGAAAAACCATCATAAACTCACTTTTAACATTCCATTTGTTGAACAAATTAGTATTTATGATACAGTAAATGAGTTATTCCAATTTCATTTACGATAAAGATTAAATGTTTTTCTCTTGATTTTCTATTTCGTTTTCGATAATCATAACGAATTGAGCTCGCTACCACCCATGTTAGCTTAGTTCTGATATCAATAATTCATATCCATTCATTTATTATATCGCATTTATAATATACCGTTTATTTCATTTCGTACAAGAATTGCCATTCAACCTTAAATTCTCAAATAAATAATCACAGACTAATCTGTGAAATAATATTCATCTGTGAAAGTTCGAACACAGACTAGTAGTCTGTGGTTTCAAGTTTGAACTTCAAATTTCGAGTGTTGCAAATTTAAACACAGCTGTTCTAATAATCTGTGTTCTAACCTAAAATATTCATTTACAGTTTACACTGCTATTGTTGTTATGATATTTGATATTATGTTAGCTCCCCAACAAAAATTGAAGTTCCATACATATTTTCAAGAAATTTAAAAACAATTTGCAAAATAATTGTGTGGAAACAGAATCAATTACTGTGCATTCTGATAGAAAGCAATTCCTTTATGAAATGAAGCATTTGATTCATTCCAACTATCTCATAAAAATATTGAACTGCATCAATATTGTTGAAGCCATAAAGTATGAAAATATTGGAATGAAATGTTATGGATCTGTAATCAATGGAAAATGTTAGACTCCACTTGTAATCAAATTTGTTCTATAATATGTACAGTCCATTCAGGAATTATTGACATCCCGGGTGGCTGTGGAAAATCGAAATTAAGTTGGTACTGGCGCATTCAGTAACATTTTGAATTGCAGATTTCGGGTTGGCATTGTGAATGTCATTCATAGGAGGTTAGATTGTTCAGTTTGTTTGTGTTATTGGTTTTGATCCAAGAAATGTAGAAACTAAAAAGTTGTATCAATTTCAAACACACATTGATTAGTTTATTTGAGTATTTCTCACAGTACTGTTTGAAAAAAGAAGAAAGCAAGTCATTGAAGCCTGTATTATTAGCGGAAGAAAACCTGTGCGATACTATTTCACCTTCAAAGAATCATTGAATGATTCAATTATTAACAAAAGCAACCAATATATCAGTCTGGATAAAATTTGACCAAAATGCATCTGGATTTCAATTAATCAAAGACAACATTACATAAAATTAATTGGTTACAAGTTCAAAACAGTTAATAAGAGGAAAATTCTTATTGATTAAAAATTGAGTACGGTATTATGGCGAATACAGAGAATATTTGCAACAAAATGTGAAATTCTGGAGGGAACTTGATTATTTGAAAATGGCAGTCTTATTCAACAGTGAATTCTAGAAAGAAAACAAAAAGTTTTTCAAGTATATTCAAGGGTAAAAGTAGAAGGAGCGCTATTTTGAATGCTGGATTGATGGATTTTTACCTGGATATTTTGTTTTGATAGTGGTGATCATTAGGATTATATAAATCTATGAAGGGAGAATTATTTTATAATTGGGTTGATAAATTACTACCTTTTCTGTAGATACTTGAAATAATGTGTTCACAGATCAAATGATGAATTTCAAAAATTCATGGAGCATGACCGAAGTTATATTATATTAGGCTATATGAAAAAGACCTGTAAACAAAGTCTTGGCATTGCATCTATAGTTTATTTATATTCTATTTTGAAATTAAGTTTTGTTTTATCTGTTTTTTGTTCTTCAATGGGTAATCTTAAAATTTAATAAATTCTAATTGCTTTATAGAATTTTTACTCAATATTTAATCGAAAAATATATTCAGAAGAGTAAATTTGAGAATTTCTTCACCTCCTAACCTCTTAAAGATGATAACAGAATGCAATAAAATTTTAAAATTCACAATTTGAGAATAATTTCATGCAAAAATGCTTTTAGTTTTATATATATAGTATTATCAGCCAGACAAAATTCAAATGCTCTTAGGTTCGGATGTGTTCTGGAACGTACTTAGCGTAGGGCAAATCTCGTTGGGTAAAAATCGCCCGATCTTGCAGAAAACAAAATTGGGTTGGATCGTTTCGGGTCCGATCAGTTCGGGAGTTGTTTCAACAAGCTGCCATCTTGCTCAATTCAACACATCAAATCCGGATGTTCAGTTTTCATTGGCAAAATTCTGGGAGGTTGAAAACCTAGGTTCAGAGCCAGTCCGTTCTCGAGACGAACAGATCTGCGAAGATCATACTCACTCAAGGAATCTCCCCTTTTCATTTGTACGTTCAATTTAGGAAAACCCTGTATATAAATGCAAAAGGAATCACCGACGATTTACGAAAGAAAAACCTTTTATTACATTGTGCAGGACCTGAAGTGCAGGATATTTTTTTTACTTTACCTGAAAGTGAAGATGAAACTATTGGAAAACAGTATGATCATACAAGAATCCCTTTAGACAACTATTTTTCACCGAAAGCAAACACTGTTTACGAAAGATATATTTTCAGAAGTATTAAGCAGAAACCAGGTGAAACCATGGAACAGTTCATCACAAAGTTGAAGCAACAAGGAAAAATTGCAATTACACCGATCTGGATGACCAAATCAGAGACCAGGTAATTGTAAACGGATTATCGACTGATTTACGACGTAAGTTCCTGGAACGAGGAGACTTAAAATTAGACGAACGGAGATTGCCAAGGCATATGAAGCAACGGAAATGCAGTTACACGCAATGGAAAAACCATCACCAACAGTTGAGGTCAATAAGGTACAATACAAAAACAAACCAAATTGGAAGAAAGGAAAAGAAAAGAAGGTCAGTTGAAATTCAAACGGTAAAGAAGAGAAGAAGGTGGGTGGTAATTCGAATAAATGTTTTCGATGTGGAGATTCTAGACACTTAGCAAATTCATGTAAATTCATTAATACCAAATGTAATTTCTGTAATCGTAAGGGTCATTTAGAAAAAGTTTGTTTCAGAAACAAAAAAGCTAGTGAATGTCATGAGGTATCGACAAATTCTGAGTGCCAGAATGATGTACTAAATTTATATCAAGTTTCAAGTACTGATTTAGCTCATAGAAGGAAATTTTATTGCTGAATTTCAGTTGAAGGTAAAAGAATAAAATTTGAATTTGACAGTGGTGCAGCTGTAACACTATTGGGGAAAAAAGATTTTCATGGTAATTTTCCTAACAGAAAAATTGTACCTAGTGATATAAAATAATTTTCTATAAATGGAAAGTAGTACCTGGGAAACGCAAAGGCAAAATAGCAACAGTGTGTACTGGAATCAATGCCCCTGAACAAGATAACATTAAGGGTGCACCAAAAAAGCGGTGGATATATCTCGGAAGAATTGCAATTGATATTTCAGAAGAAGCAGTTAAAAAGTATTTGAGTAATTTGAAGACATCGGAGAATATTATCGTTAAGAAATTAAACACTGTAGGATCAAATTCTGCGTTCAGTATAGGCGCTCCTAATGACGATACTTATAAATTGTTAAATAATAAAGATTTTTGGCCTAGTGGTGCAATTATAAGAGCTTTTAATTTTCAGAATTTTTTTCAGAAGGGGAGGAGAAGGGACAGCGTAGTCCAAGGCTGAGGCTTCTTCATATAAATGTCCAATGTCTTCGTAATAAAATTGAACAAAAAGAGGCTTTATGTTTAGATCACGATATTGTTTTGTTCAGTGGACATTGGATGTGTATGAGGGAGCTAGAGCAAGTAAAGCTGCATGATTTTACAGTTCTTTCTTCCTATTTCCGTAGGCATCGTGGTCATGGTGGCAGGGGCGGATTCAGAAGGGGGGAGGAAGGAAATATATCCTTAATTTCAAAAAATTCGCGCAGATTTCTTTCTATGTGACCATATACCCACAATTTCTCTTGTAAAGTTAATAATTGTATAATATAAGATTACCCCCATGTTCCATACAAATTGATTGCAATTGTCATCGAATAAAATTTTTCATTATTATTATTCCAGTTGAAATAATCATCTTTTTTTTTAGGTCGTGGAAAATCATTGTTGAGGCAACTAAGAGTTTCGAAATATAACTTGTCTCAACGAGAAAGGATTTTGTTCAATCTTTTGAAGAAAACGAAACGTAGATATAACATGGTCTCCAATAAGTTCAACAAGTTCAAGAATAGGATGAATGAGGCGAAAAAATTTACGGAGAGTAATTTATTTGGAAAATTGGCTACCTCTGTCAACCAGGTAACCTTGGATTTTTTTGCCAGTCAAATAAGGAATCAAAGGCGGCAATTAAATGCAAGGAGATTCTCAGTTGATGAAAAAATTCTAGCTTTTGCATTATATAAATCATCTCCCAAAGGATATCGCCTGTTGAGTAAATTGTTTGCATTACCAACAGGTGCTACTCTGAGGAGATTATTGCTAAAGCTAGAATTTAAACCTGGTGTGAATGCTCATATTATGGAGCACCTTAAAAAGGTTGTTTATAAGATGAATGCACAAGATTTGTGTACTCATATTTGATGAAATGAGTGTACAAACTTTCATCTCTTATAGTCCTTATAAAGACGAAATTGTTGGCTTCGAGGACTATAGAGATGAAAAAAAAGGTGTTATAGCCGATCATGCCAATGTTTTTTTTATTAAAGGTTTGTACAAATCTTATAAACAACCTTTGGCATTCACATTCAGCAGAGGAGCCATTAATTCATATAAATTGAAATTCCTAATAAAATTACTCGTAAAAGAATTAGAATTAATTGGGTTAGATGTTGTGGTCACAATTTGTGATCAGGGCACCACCAACACAAAGGCAGTGCAAATGCTGCTTCAGGAAGGAAGACAGGAACATGTGAATCATGACCATTTTGGTTTTTTTGTGGACAACAAAGAGATTGTTCCTTTATTTGATACTCCTCACCTAATTAAAGGTTTAAGGAACAATCTCTTGACAAAAGATGCACATTTTTTATTAGACGATGTCCCAAAAAAAACAAAATGGAACCATATCATACAGTTTTATAATTTGGACATATCTGACCCATCAACGGAGATATGTGCCAAATTAACTGATTCACATGTTCTGCCTGAAAAAATTAATAAAATGAAGGTGAAGCTGTGCACACAAGTGTTCAGCAACACTGTAGGAAGTTTAATGAAAAGAATTTCTAAATGGGGTGAGTTGCAAAAATGAAGAACTACTTGTATGATGATTTATTCTTCAAATTTCTACTTGACTTATTAATCAAGATCCATCTTTATTTTAAAATGATACTGAAACTATTTTTTTTTTCATTTCGGATATTAAAGACAAATGCAGTTTACCTTCTGAAGCAGCAGACACTGCCGAATTAATTTTATTTCTGGATAAATCATTCGATTCTCTCAATGTATCGAAGATTCGAAATACACAGGGTAAGTTTTTGAAGGAACCAATAACCACAAAATCGGAACATGAAATCTTTTGGAAAAAATCGATAAAAATTTTTGAAAACATGTATTTTTATGATGAAAAAAAAAAATGTGGTGGTACCCACCATAAAAAATTTTATTTTGACTTTAAGAGCTTTCGTTTACCTTAAGAGGAGGTTGTTAACTGAAAAAAATTTCAAGTATATCTTGACTGGTGCTTTCAATCAAGATTGCCTTGAAAATTTTTTCATTTATATCCGAGGGCATGGTGTAAGGAACACTAATCCAAATATTGGCCAGTTTATGTCCTCTTTCAAATGCCTTACTTTGAATAACTTCATGTCCTCCCATTCTGTAGGTTCCAACTGTGAAGAGGATTTGACATCACATTGTTTGGATAATCTAAAATCATTTGTTTTATCAAAATTTCCTTTACCTCAAAATGTTGTGCTTGAAGATTTAAATATAGTTATTCCGAAATTAATAGTCCTTGAACCAAAATCAAAATTTAGTAGATGTACTTTAGTTTATGTGTGGATTCATTTGTAAAATTTTATTTAAAGATAAATTGATCAAACAATGTGATAAGTGTAAAAAAAATTTAACCTTTAACAGTGAAGAATTGGGGGACATGGATTTTATTCAGGTAAGGCAGTATAAACACGGAAAGTTGACAAAACCTGGGCAATGTGTATCATTTTTATTTCGGCATTCTCTAAATTACCTTTTCTATATTATTCCGCGAATTTGTGAAAAAAAAAACATTTCCCTCTATTTAAAATCGTTTTTAATGAAATATTTGGACTTCAAAATTTTAAATTGTAATGAACATATGTTGGGGGAAAAAGTATTTGAGACAATAATAAGGTGTTCCTTGCACTGGTGGTGCAAGCAGGTAAACGAAATTATGAGTGGTACCGACACAAAATTTTCCAAGTTCCTTCTAACTTCCCCTAGTGAAGAATTAATTGATCCTATCAAAATAGGGGCAAAAAGGATCTTTGATACAAAAAGAAAAAAGAAATGATTTATTTATTTAATTTTATATTTATTTATTTATTTATTCATATATTTATTTATTTATTCAAATTATTTTATTCATGTTATTCATTTTTGTTGAAAGTAATTTTATTATTGTTGAAACTAATTTATTCTTTTATTGTTTGAACTAATTTATTTATTTAATGTTGATGCTCCTTTATTATTTCAATGTTGATTTATTTATACATATATTGTTTATTTTTTGTTGATTTTTTTTATTTTTGTTTACTGCTAATAAATTATATGTTTATTCTACTATCGACTTTTATTTGCACAAAATGTAATATCATCACATATTATACCAGTTATTTATAAAAAAATTCAAATGGTTTTTGGTCATCATAGCACCAAACTCCATTTGAATTGCTTAATATTTCGTTAATAAATTCAAAACAAGTATAGGAAAACCACTCACTTCAAATTTCCCGCGTTTGTCGAGTTTGTTCTTGTCCCGGTTGCCAGGGGGAGTTAATTTCAAATGATTCTACTTTAGGTAGGGGAGTGTCCCATCTATGTTATCCGTAATCTGTGGTTGCAGCATAGTAAACAATGCCAATACGCGTCCCGGCTACGTGCGTCCTGGCTCAGGCCGAACCATGATAGAATAAAAAAGATAGATATGATATCGCGCAGCAGTGGGCGTGTCTAATTCCAATAAGTGACGTCACCTTGTGAGTTCGGCGCAATGTTTACTCACATCGACAATCGACACATTTTTGTGGCCGGACATAATTCGTAGTTTACGTGTGGTTTTGATAGTTTTTTCATTTTCGAAGCCATTTTTCAGTGAATAAATTCAAGAAAATGAGGTGTGCTGTCTTTGGATGTGGTGTCGACAATCAGGCGAAAGGATTTTCGCCTGATACGAAGTTCTTCAGCTTCCCAAAAGACAAAGAATTGGAAGCTAAATGGAAACATATTTGCAAACGAGAAGACAAATTTATCCTGAAAACTGCTCGGATTTGCTCCAAACATTTTTGTGATGAGGATTATGAGCGAAACCTGAAGCACGAGTTGCTTGGATACAAGCCAAAAAAATATAGACCCCTAAAAAAGGACGCTATACCATCAAAAAACTTATCGCTACTTAGCAAATCTGAAAAACTTCAAGAAAAGAGTGCATCTCTCAGGGAAGAACGCATTAAGAATAGGGCACGAGAAAAGGAAAGAAAGGAGTTGATAAAAACTGTTTTGGAAGAGTAAGTTATTTTGGGGATTGTACATTATGTCCTATCATTAGATATACATATATACATCATTTTGTTGGTATTTTTCATTTGAGGTATAATATTTAGCAGTGCACATAGATATTGGGTTATTTGTATACTAATTTGGTTTGGTTTGGATTGGTTTTTACAGTCGTTAATTTGAAGCTGTTGGCAAAAACAATATCCTCCTAGCATGTCTATTAACTAACCCTTGCTGGTCAATTTCAGTTGTCCCTTGCATGTATAATATCCAATAAATAATAATAGGTGTTTTTTGCTTGTAGAGTGAATGTTTTGGATGGTGATAGCGTTAACTTTAGTATAAGTGAATATCATCCGATTAATGAAGAAGAGGATTTGGTAGATGCTCAGGTAGATGTATCTACTCGAGAAATAGGGTACATATTTCATATTTTCATCATAATTTGCCGCTGTAGTTTGAAGTTCTAGTATTCTTGGTTTGGTTTTAATTTTCCTTCTTAATACTATTTTTTAGAGTCAATACTGACACACAAGTAGATGATCGTGACAGAATAATAGCTAGCCTTCAAGAAAAATTGAAAATTTTGGAACATAAACAAGATATTATTGGAAATCTATTTAGCAGGGAACAACTAAAAAAACTAGAGGGATCAAAGGCTCGCCTAAGATGGTCTGTCGAAGACATTTCAAAAGCTATTGTAATATATTCTGCTGGTCCCAGATCATACAGATTGCTCTTGAAGAAAGGGTATCCCTTCCCTGCAGTATCCACTCTTCGATGCTGGCTCAGAAAAATTCAAATTTCTCCTGGAATATTAAAAAGTGTTTTCAATATTATGAAGCTATCAGATATGAGTACTCTGGATAATGTGTGTGTTATATCATTTGATGAAATGAAAATTAGAAAATGTTACCTATACGACAAAGTCAAGGATGAAACTTTGAAGCCATACAGCTATGCACAAGTAGTAATGTTAAGGGGACTTTTCAAAAGTTGGAAGCAGCCTATATTTTATGATTATGATTTCAAGCTTACTAAAGAGAAATTATTTGAGATAATCACCTTTGTGGAATCCTCAGGTAATTAATTATTTCTAGTAAATTAATATGCTTTTTTGGATAATTTAATTTTTCATGAAACAATTTATTAAATAATTACTTGCAGGTTTTCAAGTTGTGGCTATGGTAAGTGATCTGGGAGGTGGAAATAGATCTCTTCATAGTGAACTGAATTTGAAACATAATAACACTAGCTTCACAAATCCTTCTAATGGTGAACCTGTTTTTGTATTTGCTGATGTTCCCCATCTAATGAAGTTAATAAGGAATCACTTTGTTGACTATGGGTTCATAGTAAATGGGAAAGAAATAAATAAAACCACAATTGAACAACTCTTGGAAGTCACAAGCACTTCTGACTTGAGAATAACACACAAAATTTCAAAAGAGTCCTTAAATGTACAAGGAGCTGCCCGTCAAAAAGTAAAACATGCCACAAAGTTATTTTCACATACAATATCAATGGCCATTTCTCGATGTGGAACAATGGGGTCTATAAATCAACCAAACTGGGTAGAATGTGCAGAATTCTTCAAACTGGTATTTATATTATTTGTTTAATTCCATCTTCTTAAAAAATAGTAAGCTATTCCTATGCCTTTTAAGGTGAATGATTGGTTCGATATATTGAATGTACGAGTTCCTAAAAGTGACAGTAGAGATACAACCAAAGCTTATGGACTTGCATTAAGAACACAAGACAGTATACTCACTAAAATGAACCATACTATGGAGAACATGAGAGTGAAGGGCAAAAGAACTTTACTTCCATTTCAAAAAGGTAGGTACAGTAATAAAGTTTTTCTTTATAGCTTTCTATAAACATACATAAACTAAGTGACGTGGCTAGAGGAGGAAAAAAAAGAGGGGTGTTTATGGATGAGTTATCTAACATTGCTTTCATTCTCTGTCAATTTTGTTTAAGAATATTGCAGTTTTTCAGAGGGGTTGTAGCTCAAAGTGTAATTTGGGAGAAATTTGATGCCTACGACAAAGAAGAAGGTCAAAATTTGGCAATAAGAGTTTTATATGACTTATAATCAGTACTTTGGATTTACATAAGGATCAAATTTTCTAGTTTTCTTTGTTTTAGGTGTAATTATGACAAATACCTCTTTGAGATTGTTATTCGAGCATCTGAAGGCAAGATTTTCCACAAAATACCTTCTGACATACAGGCTAAACCAAGACGTTTTGGAAAACTTTTTTGGAGTTATAAGGGCTAAGGGAGGGCTTCATGATCATCCAGATGCCCTTGAGTTTAAATACAGATTGAGGTCCTACATTCTCGGTAGAAATGAGGGCTCTCTTTCAAGTTTTGGCAACGTTGAGGAGGACGATACTCCTGATTTACCTATTGAGGAAGTTAATCTATGTGGACATTATTTTTCAGCGGTTGACGACAACAAAGAACCTGAGGAGCCTAGTGACTCAACAACACTTAACTCAGTTGATATTGAACTGAGTGATATTGAGTATGATGGATTGGAAAACCTGGCTGGTTATATTTGCTATAAAATGAAACATCTTGATACCTCTACCTCTACAACTTCAACATCGAGCTATACTTGGGTTTCACATTTGAGTGAAGGTGGCTTATCAAAGCCATCTTCAGAATTCATGATACAGTTGGAAGAACTTGAGAAAATATTCAGATCTGTAAATAAGGACAGTTTATTGATCTCCAAGAATTATTTGAAGAAATTAGTGGAAATGAGTTCTCATGTGTTGTGTGAAGAGAAGACCAAATTATTGTTTTTTCGTTCTCGAATGTTTTTTAGAATGAGGCAGTTGAATCATGATTTGCTTAATGTTGATATTTCTAGAAAACGAAAATATAAAAAAATAATGAAATAAATATATGAACTGAGTTTTAACATTGTTTTATTTGCAATATAATAGTAAGATTAACCAAGGGTTAGTCTAAGTCTAGTTGTTAGGTAATGATTGTTTTCAGCCTTGTTACTATTGTTGTCGCCTTAGTTACAAGACCTAAACTTAAACTCAGATCTTGATAAATACTGATACTTGATACATTTTTGTTGTTTATATAACACAGTAGGTACAGACTGTCGTGCGATTATATTTTGAACTCTGCACCTACATCCTAATCTACTAAAAGTTGAATTTACTATAGACGAAAATGTTAGTGGTTTGTAGGGCTGGGTGACAGTAAACAATCCTTTTCGATTGGCCGACGTTTCGAGCAAATTTTACTCTTTTTCAAGGCTTAAATAAAATCACAGTCAAAACAATATCACAAATACAAATTAATGACAACGATGGTCAATAAACGATACAACAAGAAATGATGAAGGCGAACACATCAAACTGAAAACAAATTGAATTTACTCTTGTATTTGATATGTATAGTTTTCTAGAGAACCAAAATAGAACTTAAATGGGTAATATATCAAACTTTTTTAATTGATCCAAATATATGACAGGTCTTCTATTTGGGGGGAGGTTTTTGGAGCATATTTATACGATTTTGTTTTGTTTGATGTTGATTTTAATGCCCTGTATACGAATTTTCAGACATATTTCAGAGTGCCATAAGAGGGAGGCTGAAGCCTCAAAGGCCTCCCACGCTACGCCAATGTTCAATACTTTAGTGTTCAAGAGGAGAAACCATTGAACATTCTCATTTCAAGGAGGGACACAATTTTTTTTGCGGCATCTAGGTTATAGGAGAGGTGAAAAATATAAACGGACACCCTGCATTTACTTATTTTGAGTTCGATAATTTTTCATCACATCCAACTAGTAACTTAAAAACCTTCCAAACAACTAATATTTCAAATTTCTACTTGCTAATATTAAAGCGCGCCATGAATAACTCACAAGATGACGTCATGCTGCGCGGATCGGACGAATTTGGAACCGCTACGTATCATATCTCTTCTTTTCATTGTATCATGAGGCCGAACCATTAACAATTTAATTTACTACTGCACGTGCGCGATCCAACTGTTTTCGTTGTCCGCTTGTCTCGCGCCTATGCAGTATACACTTGATCTTTTATGAAGGGTATGTATTATTTTGAGTTATTTTGTTTTATATTTTCCTTGATGCAATATGTGTTTTTATATTCATGATCGATTAGCGGTATCTTCAATTATTTCAGATAAAATAAAATACACATAAAGAAAAATCACCAAACAAAAAAATGAAAAGAAATATCGATAAGAATACAAAATTGACAGATTTTTTCAAGCGATTGAAAAAAATTAGGTGGATCAAAATGCATCAGGAACCATCACTCATTCAGATATTCTACTTGGAAATGCATCAGTTACATTCAATAGTTCTGGTAATTTAACGAGTTCTATTAATAACATTCCATCTACATCAGAAGATTCTGAAACTATAGATCATTACCAAAAGGTGTTCGATATTGGGGCAGCTACTGGTGTTGCTGGTTCAAAAATGAGTGAGTTCCAGAAATATAACTTTTTAAAAAATACCTGGTATGCTCCTGAAAGTTATCAGTTTCCATTCAGTGAACATAACAAGAACAATACAACTGTCAAGAGGTATCTCAATTTCAATCACTAGGATACATATGATTGATATTCACATTTGAAAAAGGGTTATTTTGCAAGGACTGCGTTATCTTCAGCAAATCCAAAGATTCGAAACAGTTGAAAGGGCTGATATTGGAACCTATAGTGAAATTCGCCAAATTACTTGGACACCAGGGATGTTACGAAACTCATGATAAAAATAAATACCATATAGAGGCAGTAATAGCTGCCCAAAATTTCATGAAGTCTTTTGAAAATCCTTAAGCAGATGTGAGGAATCAAATCAACAAATCTAAGCTTTTCAAGTGAGTGATAATAGAAAAGATTGAAACCAAACATATATTCGATTCTATTCTTGGGAAAACAGAATATTGCCTTCAGAGGTCATCGGGATGATGGTGTCATAAGCATTGATGAAAAAATGTCAGAGACGAATGAAGGGAATTTCAGGAAACTACTTAAATTTCGGGTGAAGTCGAGGGACGAAACATTGAGAGAACATTTGAGAGAGTCTTCCTCAAGAGCAACCTATGTGAGTGAAACAACACAAAATGAGTTAATTGATTGCATTGGAGAGGAAATCAAAGATTTAGTACCATCAGTGGAAATAGATGAATCAAAGTTTTTTTCTACAAGCGTGCACTTTCATTCTCTTTCCCGCACGTATTTCAATTCGTAAAGAGTAACATTGCCAAACAGTGTGGGAAAAACCCCTGCTATTCCATTACCGCACGCAAATGCGTGTGGTAATGGATTAGCAAGGGTTTTTCTCGCACGCTTTTTCTAAAGAATAAACTGAATAATGATATGGAAACGGCATGTGAATAAGAATTAATACATTGTCATTATATTATGAAATTGTGTTTAAATATAAATAATATCCACTCGAATTCAATCAGATACTTCGGGACTTGATGATGGCCTGCCCGAAGAAATATTAGCAGCTTCTTATGAAGCGAGTTTAAATTTGTTACCGGCCAAGTCGAAGATAAAATATGAGAAGCAATATTCAGAATTCATTGATTGGTGTAATTCCAAAAAGGTTCAACCGAGGAAGGAGGAAGTCTTTTCGGCGTATTTTTTGGAAATGTCCAAAATTTGGAGACCAAACACATTATGGTCCCGATATTCAATGATAAAGAGTGTTTGTAAACTGAAACAGGATTTGGATATTGGAAAATTCCATAAATTAACTGCCTTCATTAAACGACAGAATATAGGATTTCGTCCAAAAAAGGCCAAAACTTTTAATGAAGAGGAAATAACAAAATTCATGAGTGAGGCATCTGATGAAATTTACTTGATGATGAAGTTGGTAACAATTTTTGGATAAGCTAGTGCCTGCAGACGAGAGGAACTTACAAAACTCACCATCGACGATATAGATGATAAAGGAGACTTGATCATCGTCAATATTAAGGACTCCAAAAATCATTCACCAAGATCGTTTGTTATATCCCAAGACACCAATAATGGATATTTTCTGAACATATACAGAAAATATATGAATTTACGTCCAAAGGAAATACCTCATCGCCGAATTTTCATAAAGTATAATCGGGGAAAATGTAAGATTCAACCTGTCGGAATCAATACAATAGGAAAAATACCGTCCGAAATTGCAGCTTACTATAGCCTACAAAATCCGGAATTATACACAGGACACAGTTTTAGGCGCTCCTCGGCTACTTTCCTAGCCAATTGTGGAGAAGGTATCACAAATATTAAACGTTTAGGAGGATGGAAGTCAACTGCTGTTGCTGAGGGATACTTGGAAGAATCTATTAACCAGAAAAAAAAAATGTCCACTGAAATTCTTAATTTGAATGGTTCTTCCTCTTCAAACTGTAATACAGAATCATTACCTTCCAAAGAGCCTTCGAACAATATGATGGCAAATATTCAACGTTTTGCTTCTTCCTCTTCAAACTGTAATACAGAATCATTATCTTCCAAGGAGCAGCTGACTTCGACCAATATGATGGCTTCTGCTATAAATTTGCATAACGCGACCAACTGCACGTTTACAATAAATATAACTAATAACTGAATATTTCTAATGAATATATTGATAATAATGGGAAGAAACAGAATGTACATGGATTCCTTATCAAAATTCATTTTTATGTGCTGTTAGTCTAGTTTTCTTTTCAATTAATAAAGAATTTATGAATATTATTACACTTTATTTCATAGGCTTGTAGTCTCTATGGACCGAACGTCAACGATGAGAGTACAATGGTAACGACTTGTCAGAGACTTTTGTCATTCATGTGTATTTAGAATGATCAATTCACATTTGATCTGTGTGTTGAAATCGATCTCGCATAAGCGCTTGTAGAAAAAATATTGTTCCTAACTCGTGCGGAAAGTGTTTTTTCCGCACTCAACTGCTTACCCAAACTCCGCTTCGCGTCGTTTGGGTAACGGCAGTTCCGTGCGGGAAAATGTCACTTTCCGCACTTGTTAGGAAAATAACTATTCCACGATAATTTATTTCCTACACTATTACAAAAATATACAGAGAACAAAATTACAACAGCAGAGGAATTACCGCAAGACTAAATTGCGCGACAAGCAATTTATTAATTTAACTTCTGTCGGGAAGTGTGCGAAACCTATTTGACGAACAACTGTGTAACAAAAGGTGGACTGAATGAAGATGGTACTTCGAAGATAGTGGAAATAGATGAATCAAAGTTTTTCCACGATAATTTATTTCCTACACTATTACAAAAATATACAGAGTACAAAATTACAACAGCAGAGGAATCACCGCAAGACTAAATTGCGCGACAAGCAATTTATTAATTTAACTTCTGTCGGGAAGTGTGCGAAACCTATTTGACGAACAACTGTGTAACAAAAGGTGGACTGAATGAAGATAGTACTTCGAAGATAGTGGAAATAGATGAATCAAAGTTTTTCCACGATAATTTATTTCCTACACTGAAAGAAATGATTCAATGAGAAAGGTTTACCAAAATTATTCTTACTAGGGCTGATTTATTTCTTACTCTCCAGTTAAAACAGCCCTATAGACATAGTAAATTGAGTTGCTATAGTTGTTAAATCAATTTTACTAGGTTTTTCTTACTAAACCAATGAATGTGTTTTATTGTCACATTCAAATGTCGAATTGCCGCAGTAAACCTAAGTTGCCTGACCGTCGCCCAATACCCATAACAATTCAGCATTACTATGAGAGATATCTTCGTTCCATAAATTTACTACCACAGTCGCACTTGTCTCTGCCACAGTTAATATTGTTTCATTAAATCAGTCGAATATATGCGATAATGATCGAATGAAGGGTTTCGCGCCACCCGATTCGCCCGCTCACACGATCGTCAACGAAAACGAAATCAGCGTATCTTCTGCTTTCTGTCCAACTAAGCGTTCTCTAATCGTCTTTAGGCAGTCGAGCAAATAAAACCAAAGTGATTGAACGAATTTAATTTAATTCAAAAGCATATCCTCATAGTGTTGTTAAAAGTGTCCATTTGAATATTCCGGAATATTTGTTGTGCTTGCCATCAATCCTGATTCCTGGGACAGTGGGACATATTCGAACAGGTGTTTGTGCAGCGCATTTTGAATCTGAGACTTCCCAATGGAGAATTCACGCTTTGCAAATTTATTACAAAGTTGCGGTCTAGAAGATTACATCGAAAAATTTACAGGTAAGTTGGGTATATTCGTAAATATTATTAGACCATCAATTAGAATTCACTAACCGTTGAGTTTTCATAATAGGTAGCAATGTTGGCCGTTGGATCTTGAAAATATGGCGGATATGCGTTTGGGATTAATACAAGGGAGTGGATGCTAGTTAATAACTTAATATTTTATAATTTCTATTGATCTCATCGCATTTTGGCTTGATAGCCCGTGATAATTGAATTCTATTCGAAAGGCTAAATAATTAATTATTGAAAGATCGAATATCAAAATCAAACGCTAATATGCATGTTCTTTCGTACTGAACAAAGTCATTCAAGTAACTAAAAACCGAGCTAAAAACAGATGAATTAGTACTGGACTGAACGAAGTGATTTTATGTAACTTAAAACAGTTCGAAAGATTATCCCTAAATTAGGGATATATATTAGAGTTGCAAAATATTAATAATGCATAACAAACATTCTAAACAAGAATAAATTTGGATATAATGTATTTGGATTTGTGAGTTAAATATTTCTACACATTGTCCCATATAGTGTACCTTATATAAAAAAAGATATTAAAACAAAATTTTCACGAATTTGATATTTTCAATTCAATGCTCTATTTCAGCTTAAAATCAGAGGTATTCACCAGAGCATCAGGGCCGTAGCCAGGGGGGGGCATTATGGGGCAATGCCCTACCTTTAATTTTCAATGCCCTACCTTAAAAAATAGTAACAATTTAAATAATATTCAAAGGAAATTTCATTATGTGACGTGAGGAAAAAATTATCACTCGCAAATCAATTCTGAATTAATCACGAGTTGTTAGAGATTGCGAACTACATCAATAGAGTGCACCGTGGTCATTGTATATATACAGCACGCTGTATTTTCAGAAGCACCTCATGTGCTTATTTTCTTGATTCCGCACATAGATGGCATTTGAAGTATGTATGGGACCTGTACTGGAATATACGCCCCTTGGTAGGGGGATCCCCATATAACCCAAAATAGAGTTTAGCGAAATAATTGTTTGTTTATTGAAGTGAAGTGAAGTGTTGATTGACTCATTTAGCGATGGATATAAGGACTTTCTTTACCAAAAAACGAAGAGTTGAAGAGGGAATTCATCACGATGAACCCCATTGCTCAAAACCCACTCCTAGTTCTATGGAAACTAGTTTGGCAAAACAGGTTGGTAGAAATAGAATTAACTATGGTATTCCTTCGGATATTGCACGAATCGGAGAACCGATAAAACAAATTATTTTAAATATATATCCCAAAGAAAATAATAGGGCCTTTGTTGCGGATTGGTTTAAGCGATATAAATGGTTGCAGTATTCGGTCGAGAGAGATGCTGCTTTTTGCTATCCTTGTCAACAATTTTTACCCCATGGAAGCAAACAAAGTTCTTATACTTCCACAGGATTCAGAAACTGGAAAAATGCCAGTGATACAAGAACTGGGTTTCCAAAACATGAGAAATCAATTCCTCATACACAAGCCATGGCGATGTGGCAAGACAAACTACGCAGAATATCTACAGGTAGCAGTGTCGAAACTTTGATAAATCATGAAGTTTTAGAAAAAAACCGGTATTACATGAAATCAATTGTTGAAGTTATACAATTTTTAGTTGTCAACGAGTTAGCTTTGCGAGGAAATTATGTTTTGGAGGAAAAAAAAGAACAAGGATTATTTCAGAATTTATTTGAATACACGTGCATGAAAGATCCGAATTTGAAGGAGGCTTTCAGCCATATACCACAAAATGCGACATATCATTCACCGGAAATTCAAAACCAAATAATTCAAGCAATGGTTCAAGTAGTACAGAACTCCATTGTCAAAGATATCAAGGAATCTGACGTGAATTGGTTCACTCTAATGGAAGATGGAACGAGGGATAAGAATAATCGTGAAAATATTGCTATAGCAATACGTTACGTTAAGGATGGAATCGTCAATGAGTCGTTGCTGACAGTTACAACAACTGAACATCTTGATGCAGCAACATTTACCGAATTAACTTTAAACACTCTTACGAAAAATGGCATTGATCTCTCCCGTATGCTAAGCCAATGCTATGATGGAGCAAGTGTTATGAGCGGAAAAGTTTCAGGAGTTGCGACTAGAATAGAGAATCAATTGGGCCGAAAAATTCCTTATGTCCACTGTTATAACCACCGCTTACATTTAATAGTTATCAGGACTATCTCTGAAATGACTTTCATCCGTTTATTTTTTGATCAATGCATCATGTTACATGAGTTCTTTCATCATGGAAAAATAGCTGCAATGTATGGTGGAAAAATAATTGGCAGATTACTCGAACAACGTTGGTCAGGACACTTGGCGGTTACAAAAGTTGTAAACGATAATTATTCAGAGATTTTGCTAACTTTAGATAAAATGAAAAATGACAGATTCAATGGTGACGACGTTGCCAAGAGTGTCGGCATCAAAAAAATTATGCTTAATTTGGAATTCCGAATGGCTATGGTTGTGGCCAAAAAAATACTATCCATGCTTCAGCCTGCAGATGCAAGTTTACAAGCCCGAAGCGCAGGATTGAAAGACGCCCTAATAATCATAAATTGCGTCCAAAATGAAATCACAAAATTGAGAACAGATGAAATGTATCATCAAATTTTGGAAGAAGCTAAATCTATGACAAGCATTGATTCTGAAAATAGGACTCACACCCAAAAAAGGCAAGTCAGAAGATCTAATCGCATGGATGACTACTTGATGTTTGACTCTTCCTGTTCCTCAACGAAACAAAATGAAGAAGATCAACCATTTAAATCTGAGTATTTCGAAACATTGGACATACTAGTTGCTGAATTACAGAGAAGGTTTTCAGACAACGATGATCTGTTAAATTCTGTAGCGAGTCTCGATGAGTTGGATGTGAACAAAATGGAACCTTTGAAAAATTTAGGTGAGTGTAAGGCAATTAACAAAATGATGTTGCTGCTTCTAAAATATTACGCTTGTTTATTCATATTCAATTCACAATTTAAATTAACTTTTCAGGTATAACAATTCCATCAAATGAAGAGGCTACAGTGGTTAAAGCTTATTTGAGTCGTCGTGAGGATAAAACAGAAGACATAGTGCAAGTTTTGTACAGACAGCGAGAGGCTTTCAAAGATACATATGAACTCTTTGCATCTGTGGCGACCATAGGATGTAGCACTGCTGTTTGTGAATCTACTTTTTCAACCTTAACTGCAATCAATAGACCTCAGAGGCTGTCAATGAGTCACGAAAGAATGGCAGGCATGGTATTTCTGGCCTTTGAAAAGAGAAGGACTCAGTCTGTTGATCTGAATGAAGTCCTTCGCATATTTAATAATATGACAAATCGAAGGATTCAGCTGTTTTGAGGAAGTTTTTTATCATCATTATATTAATCACAACATGTTGAAAGAAATAATATAAACTGAAGAAATAAATATTTTTATATATACATACTACCATACACTCAAAAGTAGGTACGATGAAAATTGATTCATCAGATCACATCGAGTACAATTTTTTACTTCTGCCCTACCTGTAACCTTCATTGCCCTACCTTAAATTCATTTCTAGCTACGGCCCTGCAGAGCATCCCAAGAAATTTCAAGGCTCTTCCCCAATGAAGCACAGGAGGTTTATTTTACGCCATATACCAAGTCTAGTTCCAATCTGAGGAAACAAGCACCAAGGGGAAAACTCTGGTCGAGATATATTCATGTTAAAGCTGGCCTGAGATTGGCCGAAAAATTTTCAAATAATTATAAATCAGAAGAACATGCATCATTATTGACAGAACCTTCTGAAGAAGTTATTTCAAGTTTGAAATTATTAGAATCAGACGCAACTGATTTCCCAAGATAGTTGCTGGCGTGGAAAGCAACTTTCGAAGAGAGAAGGGATTTCATTCTTAAAGAAGATATACTGAATATACTTATAAAGTATCCAATATTGAGAACCCAGAACGGTATTCAGTTGGTAAGTTTCAATATTTTAAATTCAGCATGCAGAATAATGTTTCTTTCCATTTATATAAATGACATAAATTTTGAAGTGAATGTAAAAAATGTCTACTTATTACAGTTCGAATCTGACTTCGATAGACAAAACCCTGGAGAAATAGACATTGTATACAAAGAATGGCCTAAAGTAGCGGAAGCTATTATTGACGAGTGCAAAGATAGGAAAATTGATATTGGATCCGAATTACATGGTGAGTGCAAATTTATTTAATCATATTGTATCAAGAAGAAATGAACTGAACTAACTAAATTTTCTTCTTAATTATTTCAGATAGATCCACAAAAGCATTACTGAAGCTGCCATATCTTTATCCCATGATAACCTTGAGAAACCAAGGTAAAACCTGGAGACCAACAAGACTCGAGTGCCAGGAAAGTTTTTTTGTCAGTGTAGAGGTATGTTGACTATATGAACAAGTTGAATCTCAGGATTTATTTGTCGCTATATTATGAAATAATTTATTTGTTAGTTTATGTTTGAAATATTCTCTCAGAGAAAAAATGTGATAATTAGCAACAATAAAATATCTTGTTATAATATTATTTATTTTATTAGTATTTCCACCAAATAATGTTGAAGTAGTCATTGGAGATAATATTCTTCTCATGAAATGAATTCAATACTGCTGATTTAATACATAAAGCGCAAAAAATTATTGGAAATTTAGTGCATTACAGTTTACAAAGCAATTGCACAATTTGCAGGTAATTGAAATTCTGTTATTAACAATTCGAGATAATTAAATAAAGTTCCAGTGTTAGTTATGTCAATTTAGGTCATTTTTACATCATGGTTTATTGATCAATATGATAGAATCACAATTTGAAAATAGAGTTGATATATGTTTTGCAGGTTGGTTTTAATGTTCGACAATGGTCTGTCACGCATGCGTGAATTGTTTATATCTGTAAATCCGTAGATGTTTCATCACAGAATAAACTATATTTTTATCATTTATGCACTCTCATATATTATGGTTAAACTCATCCGACTGCCTTTGTCAACTTCCGCTCTTAGTTAATTTATTTAACTGCAATGGCCCTGACTGCACCAATGTGACAGAAAAAATTTAATTGGTCAATGTTTTCTGTTACATTGAATCATTCTACCATGGCAGTTAAGAATTAATTAAAATGGCAAATGAAGCTGATAAAGCCATTCAGATGAGATAACAAGGACTACAAAATAGGTTTACTACGGCAGTAAAAGGTAGATATCCAATGTTACTATGATAGTGAGAAAAAGTTACAAGTGCAGTTATACTAGATTACTAAGATAGTAATACACACTCACAAACGCAGTTATTTAAGTCTACTGAGATAGTGAAATCAGTTTCAAAACCAGTTATATAAAATGACTAACGTAGTGAAACGGTGTTACAAACACAGTCATATGAGGATACTGAGTTAATGAGAAAAAGTTACTGAGGCAATTGAGAACTTAACAGAAGCAAGTAAACGGGTTTACAACCACAATGAAATAATGTAATAATAGTAGTAAAACTAGAAGTACAACTGCGGTCTCATCACTTTAATACTTGTGGTAAAACGGTCTTATTCCTGTTATGAAGAGTTAAATCATATAGCCATTATTAACTAAATCGCAGTAAACCAAGATGAACTCTGAGAATTAGAATGTTTTGTTGAGGCATATAGTATATGAATTTTCTCATTGCTGGTATTATATTTTTCTTTCAGTGTACACTATTACAAAAATATACAGAGTACAAAATTACAACAGCAGAGGAATTACCGCAAGACTAAATTGCGCGACAAGCAATTTATTAATTTAACTTCTATCGGGAAGTGTGCGAAACCTATTTGACGAACAACTGTGTAACAAAAGATGGACTGAATGAAGATGGTACTTCGAAGATAGTGGAAATAGATGAATCAAAGTTTTTCCACGATAATTTATTTCCTACACTATTACAAAAATATACAGAGTACAAAATTAGAACAGCAGAGGAATTACCTTCTGAATAGTCTTCCGTTCTGACGTCTGAACTGGGTTGAGCTCCCTTCTGTTCTGCCTTCTGAACTGAACTTGCTTAGAGATAGAGGGAGACTTACGAGAGTGTTTTGAGAATAAACGATTAAAATCATCATCTGTGTATTAGTGAATACTCTGTATTTGAAAAAACCCATATATATCCAACAAAAATCGGTAAATAAATGCATTACGTCCTGGATATAAGCCACCAAATAGGAATTCTGTTTCAACAGACTTGCTTGATAAGGTTTATAATTCGGTACAAACAACAATTAAAGAAAATGTATGCAACAAGAGGGTCTGTTTAGCGATTGACGGCTGGAGCAACATTCATAATGAACCTATAATAGGCGTATGTGTCACAGATATAGAGAGTGAACGGGTGCATCTGAGTCCATTGATACGAGTGGGAATAGTCACACTTCCGAATATTTATTACAGCTACTCAAGAATTCTATTATGAAATGTGAAGAATATAATTGTAAGGTAACTAGCATAGTCACAGATAACGCTGCAAATGTGACCAAAATGAGAAGGGATCTCTTTGAAGAATTAGACAGGAAAGACGTAATAACTTATGGTTGTTCAGCTCATATGTTGAACCTACTTGCCCATGATATAGAAGTGCCAGGAATAAACGGTAATATCAAAAAAATTTGTAAATATTTCAGAAATGTACATTTTGCTAGCGCAAAATTCCGAAAAGCTGGTGATTCTGCTCTTGTATTGCCTCAGGATGTTCGTTGGAATACTTTATGGGACTGCTTGGAAAGTTACTTGAAAAACTGGCCATTATTATTAGACGTTTGCTCAAACAACAGAATAAGTATTGATAAAGATATAATAAAGCTTGTCAATGACATCGATTTGAAGACAAAGGCCCAAGACCATTTAAAAAAATTGAAGTATATCGCAGTTGCTTTGGATAAAGTCCAAAGAAACACTTGCACTAGGTATAGGAGAGGCTACAGAGATATGGCTAGAACTTTTGGAAGCATTCGAGACTGAACAAGCAAATGGAGAATTTGCTTGTTCAGTAAGTTACACAAATAAAGTCAAGGAGCGTATGGAAATGGCTTTGACCCCAGCTCATTTTTTGGCAAATTTGCTTGATCATCGCTTTAGAGGAAATAAACTCAGTCAAGAGCAAATAGAAACTGGCATGGAATATGTAGAAACCTATCATCCAGAAGCATTACCGATTATTATTAATTACCAGGCAAAGTGTGCACCCTTCAAACCATATCTCTTTTCTGAATATCTAATTAAGAATGATAAAGTAAAACCATTGGCATGGTGGTGTTCTATAAAAAATATAAATACGACAGCACTGGAACTTGCTCAACAACTTCATTCAGCTATTGCATCGTCAGCCAACATAGAAAGACTCTTCTCATCATACGGTTTAGTCCATTCAAAATTACGTAATCGGCTAGGCAATGCCAAAGCGGCTAAGTTGGTTTCAATTTTTAAAGAGCTCAATTCCATCAGTGATGACGTGACTGATCAGATTGATGATTATAAGAGTGAGACTGAAAAAGTGTGAGAAATTTGTTAACGGTTTTATGTTTTAGTTTTATGCAAAAATAAAATATTTTGTGTTTTTCAATTTTTGTTATGTTCCTTATTCCTATTATTAATGAATAAAAATAATATGTATGTTAAAAGGTTTATATAATGTGTTTTGTATTTGAAAATGTTTCCTATTTTTAAATGTTTCAAGTTTTCCAATTTTTGTTTTGTTCCTATTAATAAAAACTAAATAAATATAAGTATGTTGAGAAGTTTGTATAATGTATTTGAGAATTTTTCCTTTTTTTATTCATTATATTAATGAAGAAAATAAAAAAAAAACGCTTGTTTGATTTAAGTGTTTCGAACATGTTTTGAACTGTTTTAAACAAAAACTGTTTCAAACCTAAGCAAATGTTTAAAACAGTTGATTACAACAAAATGTTTAAAACGAAACAACCCTGATTTACACTAGTACAGAATGTGCATAGTCATAACACCCGAGGTAGAGGTACCATCAGAAGTGAACTCAGGTTTACGAGGAAAGCCCAGGACTCCCCAATTTACCGAGCAATAGAAGCATTTAACCAAATACCACCAGAAATAAAGTATATAAGAACTAAAAAAAACTTTAATATTAAGCTTAAGTTGTACCTGAAAGATTTATTTTGTTTAGTTTAACTTTGTTGTTGTTTTGAATATTATATAGTATTATTTTTTTGTATATTGTTAAATAGGCCTTGTCACCAGTACTTGTACTGTATTAGAGGTCAAGAATAAAGAAGTAAATAAATAAATAAATAAATATGAAGAATTCTAACATTGCAGTTTCAACTATAACTTTCAAAATTGGAACCAATTTGCCAGCCATTCAATGGAGGTGTAAAATACTTTGAAAAATCACTATTCATTGAAACTTCCCATGTCATGAATGAATGATAAAACTTGTATGAAAAATGTAGATACCTTTTAGTTCACTCAAGTTACTAATCCTCTAACCGTTATGGAATGTTTTTATACCGTTTGCTAATAAGTTACATTGATTATTTTGGCTATAAAAGCTGTGATTCAATCATCAACTAGTAAAGGTATATCTGCTTTAAATGCGTGTGATTTATCAGCTGTGGCGTTTTGTCTCTGTTCTTTTCATTTTCAGTGTAGAATGAAAACACATTTACTTCAATAAGTTAGTCTTGAGATAGCATCCATCGTGATCACATCTGCTTCCATAATTCGATTAAGATAATTTCTTTAAGGGTACACTCGCTAGTGAGATTAATTAATTTCAATTTATTTACGTAGCTATATTCATTTTCAGACATTTATCGATTGGAAATGTCATACAGAAAAAGCTAGGAAACATTATAAAGAACGTCAAGAAACAGCATAAGGAATTTCCTTAACCAAATGGTTGGCTCAAAATGAAGAAAAACTGATTTTCCTATTAACTTGTATCTCTGTGAAAGAGCATGTGTTGGGCAATTAGGATACATAGAAGTACGATTATTTTATTTGAATAGGTAACTAATTTGTTTTAGATAAACCAAGTAATAAGCTGCCAATAAATACAGTGGACTCTCGATAAGTCGAACATCGGTAAGTCGAACTCTTTGATAAGTCGAACTGTTTCTCCAGTCCCGATTCCTGCGTATCTTACCCTATGTAATTTCACCTCAATGAGTCGAACAGTGTTCTTGGGACTAAAGAGACTAATAGATGAGTCGAACTGCTGGAAGGGCTCCGCGGAAATCTCCACCTCTATGAGTCGTACTCCTGACCACCATCGCCTCAATGAGTCGAACTTTTTGATCTCACGAATGAAAGCGAAAAGGATTCGTTACGCAAACCAATCACCACAAGTGGCAGCCATCATAATGTGTTCTTCAACCGCTCAGGAGTCGAGGGACATTAGTTCAATTCATTCCTTATTTGTTTATGAAGCCATCGTGTGCCAAGAGCGTTATAAGTCATGGCTCCGCGAAAACTCAAAATTTTATCAGTAGCAGATAAACTGGAACTCATTCGGGAAGTAGAGAAAGGCGAAAAAAGTAAAAGCCTCATCGCTATCCAGTTCGGAATTCCTAAATCTACCCTGTCAACCATCATCAAAAACAAAATGAAAATCATCGCTTCCACTGCAGAAGGAAAATCAGTACACCGGTACCGTCAAAAATTGCCTCAGCACTCAGATGTTGAAAAATGTTTGATAAAGTGGTTCCAGGAAACGCGCAAAAACAATATTCCAGTAAATGGACCACTTCTTCAACAGAAAGCGAAGGAATTCGCATCTTCCCTAGGCCACGAATTTGCAGCGAGTAGTGGTTGGCTATCCAATTTTAAAAAAAGGTACGGAATTGCTGGAAGAACCTTGTCAGGCGAAAGTGCTAGCGTTAATGAAGACACTTGTGCTGAATGGCTAGCTCATCTATCGGATTTATTGGAAACGTACACATCCGATGAGATCTACAACGCAGACGAAACCGGGCTGTTTTACAGATGTTTACCCAACAAAACATTAGATTTCAAAAACACAGATTGTCATGGTGGTAAGGAAAGTAAAGAACGTTTAACTGTTTTGCTTGCTGTTAATATGAGCGGTTCAGTGAAACATGTACCATGCGTTATAGGCAAATCGCTGAAGCCCCGTTGTTTCAAAAATGTTAAAACCTTTCCTACAGAGTATACTGCGAATTCTAGAGCATGGATGACTGGAATTATTTTTAGAGAATGGTTGCAAAAGTGGGATAACGAGTTGACAAAAAAAAAGAAGAGGGCTCTTCTCTTCATAGACAATTGTCCAGCTCATAATCCCTTGCCTGTTCTTATATCGTTAAAAGTAGAGTTTCTACCACCGAACACGACATCGAAACTACAGCCCTTGGATTTGGGAATCATTAAAAATTTTAAGGTTAAATACCGTACTGAAGTAGTAAACCATGTGCTTCGACAAATACAGGAAAATCGTGCTGTAGTCCCAATAAATGTATTAGAAGCTCTACATTTCATCAAGAAGGCATGGGATGAAGTGAGCCCTCGAACAATTCAGAATTGTTTTTCTGCATGTGGATTCGACGTGATTACCACCGATGAATCAGACACAGCGCTGGAAAATCCAGAAGAAGTGGAAATTGATGGATGGGGAATCCTTTCATCTGTATTTGATGTGGATGCAAACTTTAACGAATTTGTGGAGGTGGATTGTGATCTACCGGTATGCTTTCCACCTACAGATGAAAGCATCGTACGTGAAGTGTTAGGAAGGGAAGAAGAAGACGATGCAGGTTTGGACAATTTGGAGGACCCTGAAATTGAGCCACCTACACCACCAACTGTTCAAGAAGCTAGACAAGCTATCGATACGATCAGATGTTTTCTGGAAAGTTCTGAAGATATCGAATACGACATTTTCAGGAAACTAAATGAAATATCTTCGGTCGTTTCCAAATTGGAAAAAAAACGTTTAAAGCAAATGAAAATTAACGATTTTTTTAAACCCGTATGAATTTTATGAAGATATGTGATTAGAATATGTACAATGTATGTATACATATTTTTCATTAAATGTAAAATACATATACGCTTGCTTCTCATTGACTAACGATGATCAATATGTATTACCTCGAGTTTTTCCCTCAATGAGTCGAACTCCCACCTCAATAACTCGAACGTTTGGTGAGCCGAACTATAGATAAGTCGAACAGTTTTATGTGGTCCCTGGGAGTTCGACTTATCGAGAGTCCACTGTATATGCATATACAAATATTGCAGACCAATTGTTCGGAGGCTATGATAGAATTAGAACTGAAGGAAGTTCAATCAAGAAAAATTACTTCGAGAGTCCAGCTTGAACTTGAACAGAGCTATCAACCTATGTCGAGCGGCAGAAGTGAGTCAATCACAGTCAAAAAACTTGCAAAATGACATTACAGTGAATGCTCTTAGCCAGCATAGATTAGGAAATTAGGAAACTAGATATACCAAGAGCTTTTTCAAATACAACAATCTACCATTTTTATTAATAGATACTGTAACACCACAACTAAAAAAATATTTTTCCGGATTTAAAAATTGCTCAAAAGTTGAGTTTGAAAAGAACCAAGGCTATTACCCAGATATGCAAAGGTTTAGGTGAACATTTCATGCATGAGATGTATGAGAAATGAGACAGTTAGGATTTTTTTTCACAAGTGAGGGATGAGACCACAGATATCTCAGTCAAAAAGCAATATGCCTTCACTGTTTTATTTTATGATAATCTGACAAATTCTGTTAAAACTCAATTTTTTGACTTTGTCGATGCCTAGAGATCAAACAATAAAGATTTATTTTCTTCATTGAAAGAATCCCTAGTTACAAAATAAATTTCATTTTCAAATTTGGTTGAATTTTCAGACACCACCAACGTTATGGCGGGAGAGCGTCATTCAGTGTTTTCTCTATTAAAATTAAATTAAATGGTTTAATGAATTATCAAACGACATCAAGGGCTCTGATACTCTGAAGGTATTCACAAATAAAGTGAAAAATCAATTATTCCAAAAAAGACTGAATAATATTTAATTTATATAATACCCAGTATAAAATTCTGGTCAATAGAATTAATTGTTTATTTTAAGACTACTGTGATTAGAATTAAGTAATTGTTTAGTTGCCACACTTGTTATTGTTACTATTACTAGTCCCTCAACATACCTGGACCCCTCGTAGCCACCTTTGAGAGTATAAATCCCACCCGACCCTCCAACACCCTGTTTGGAAAGTTACTCCCACTATATTCGATCAGAACCTCGAAATTAGAGCTTCTAATCTCCTGAACTACGACGCAGCCCACTGCTATATGCTAGGAATACCAAACATACCTGGAATTCTTGGATTTATACACAAGCTAACATCCGCTCAAGCAGCGAATATCCCAGATTATACCATTCCAACTACCTTCAGTAACATTGTTGACCAAACTATAAATGGCCACCTCTTCCAAGCTAACAACTGGACTGAAACTGAAAGAGCCTTTCTCCTCACTCCCGGACTACTTTACGCCCCAGAGACAAATAGAGAAATAGATACATCTTTCAATAGATATGGAAACCGACTGTCCCTTCCCGTACCAGCAGCTGACGACAGCATCAAACATCTTGATAGCTTTTGCTACCTCAAGACCGACGACACTTGGTTTGGAAACATTGCTCAGATATTGAGTACTTATTCCAACTACTTCACCGGCTCCGTCACCTTAGCACAGTGTTCAGCTAACTCAACTTCAGCTCCCCTGATGGTATCAGAGTTCACCAAAGCCTGCACTCCCGCCCCTGCTGATAGCCCCCTTCACACCCTGACCCAATCCTTTCACCCAATAGGTGTATTCAGTTTCGAGTTCCAACACTCAACTACAGAGTTAAATGTCGCCCCGAACAATGCGATGATCGCCACCGGAACCAAGACAAACTGCATCACACACATCAATGAAATAGGTCACTTCTCCACCCTTGGACATAACATACTATGGCGAAATGGACCTTATTGGCTTCACAACCCCCTGCAACGTATATCCTCAAAGGAAACGACCTACAAATCAGTAGGATCACTAATTTCCGAAAAGTACCTGGTCATGCGGCCCAAACAGCCCAAAGACCAATAAATTACCGACCTGTGATACCCGAAAGACTGATAAACTAATAGTAGTATTATATTTTTGCTAGACATCCAAAAATACTTATTGACTGACTAGTCTATGCGCATAGATAAGTTTATTTTTAACTGTTCGTTCTTAGAATTAAGATTTGTTTTAATTTAATTTCAAGTTGTTTAATGTTTTACATTTGCCGCCTTTTATCGGCTTTATTTCTTCATTTAAACAGAAAAAATAAAACTTTAGAAAAAAAAATATTGTAAAATATGCCTGTTATGGATCACTCATGATCCCTTTGGGTTAATAAATAAATAAAAAAAAAATCATTAAAGGAAGAGTTTCCCATCATATAGTTTGTATAAAGTGCTCATGCCATATGGCATACATGCTATGTCTATATTCAGAATAAAGAAATTCGCTATAAGGAGTATATTCAAGATGAAGTATAGAGAGACTTGTAGAGGTGTATTAAAAAAAATATATATACTAACTTTACCTGCCCTCTATATAATCAAATGCCTACAATTTGTGTACAAACAACCGCAATACTTCACTAAGTTCGGAAAGACCCGTTCATGATGAATGATTACTTCATTTATCCTCAGCAGAATCTCTCTTCCACCAAAAAAACTTGTACTTAGCTGTGTATCAAATTGTACAATGCACTACCAAGACGCATAAGAGAGATTGAGAAATTTGAAAAATTTCGCAGGGAGATTCACGAATTTTTGATACAGGTTGAATCCTACACTATTTTGGATTTTTTGTCAGGAATAAGTCAAACTTAACATATTCACTGTTATGTATTTTCTATTTTTTTTCCTTGACATTTCCTAATTTCATTGTGAATTGTAATGATGATTCCTGGTGAATAAAGTTTATCATTATTATTATATGCCGCTCCTTTATAGTGCCACTCAAAACCGACACTCTTAAGCCACAATTATTTCAAAATAAAATAGTTTGATTAATAACCAATAACCTCAGAGACAGGGCGCACTTTCGAAATCGGCTCGAGAACTTCTGGCCAAAATATATACACACTTGTGAAATTAGGGGAACCGACAAAATCTCAGCGAAGTTTGAAGTTTAATTTCTCTCAAAGCATTTAGCCTATTTTAGCATTTTTTTTCAATTGTAGCTTGATTCCTAAAGAGCATAACTGTTGAAATGCCGTCCCTAGTTATTTGTTTTGTGTTATACTCAACGGTGGATAAAGAGAATCAAAAGTAGGCTTTTATTCAGAACACCCTGTGGAGGGAATCGTTGAGAGACAAGAATGTTTACGAACACTTACATAAACATGTAAGTGTTCGTAAACATTCTTGTCTAAAAAATTAAACAATTTTTTTAGTAATAGCAATATCCTAATTTTTTTAAGAGAAATTGCATCCCTTTGAATGGTTTCAGTACAGTAAAAAAAACTTTGTTCATTGTATCGAAGAATAACAGTCATCAACTTGGTTTCATACCATTGATACTTTTTCATCAATGTGATTAAATTATCATACAACCCTATTCATTGATGTTAGGAATACCTATTCATCAATTCAATGATTCTGAAATTGATGTAGAGTGTTCGTTATTTCACTGAAATATACATTGCATAGAACATTGTTCTTTATTATATAAAATTGTACATTAACTACTTCAGACGATATCGAATGAACAGTAATACTTTATTGATATGTACAACTGATCTACACATAGATAGATATTATGTTCATTTCACATTCATTACAAACATTGATTTCTCGTTCAACAACAGTACCACATGGATTGCTGTAATTTCTCTCAAAGCCAAGAAATTCAATAAATAAAAAGAGAAAATGTTCAGAAAGGATGAGGCAACATCTGAGTATTCTTAAACAAATTCTTCTGTCAACGAATCTTTCTACAGGGTGTTCTGAATAAAACCTTAAATTTCATTTTTGTGTTCACCTCTGTCAAGCTACAATTCAAAACAATAATTTCTATAATCGTGGTTCCAGATAAAATGAAATACAAACCTCATTGAGATTTTGTTTGTTCCGCTAATTCTGCAGATGTGTAAATTTTTATATTTTAATATTCACTTTCTTTTTTATACATTTATTGATTACTCTATTAAAATTAACTGAAATACCTAATAATTATTTTTTATTCGCAGCACAAATATAACGGCCTTTTGATTATAACAAACCTTTTCTGATTTTCTTTGGAGGTTCCTTATTCACAAATTTGTCTATAGTTTGATTTTATTCACCAAGATTTTTTTTCAATATTTCTGGAGTGTTTCAAAGAAATCGTAAAAATTCTTGTGGCTGATTTATCATTCAATTTTAAGACGAAAAGTTCCTATAAACATGTGTGACAAATTTTGAATTGTGGTCAATGTTTTTTATTTTAATAGAAGCAATACCATTGTAATAAACATAAAATTAATACATTCTTGAAACTAAATGACGACTCACCCAGAAAAGTATTTCTGATTACCTTGGAAACACCCTGTACAGACTGATAACACTTGCAATAAAGATTACCTTCTTCCAGTAACAAAAGTGTAACAGTTGATATAATAATCATGAAAATCTTTTACATGGTTAAAAAATAATGACTGGGAAATTCACACGTAATTTCATTAAAAAAAATCACTTGAATACCTAAAAGCCCCTGACTTCACATAATTTTTTGATAAACTATAAGATAGGGAGGATTATAATTGTTCAATGTTTTTATCCTCTCTTAGATTTTTGTGACACTCCTCAGAAGTTTGTACAAGTCAAAACTTACTATTTCTCCTTTTTTGAAAAGGTGTTTAACTTTGTGTAAAAATAATTTTCATTTGAGTAAGCTTCATCCGCAGATTTGTAGGCATATATCTCAAAAAGTATGATTCTATCTAATACAATTCTGTTGGCTTTGACAAATGAGTTTTGCAAAAATTGATATTTTATTAATGAAATATTATCCGGAAATTATCAACAATTGGTATTGCAGACATGTACGTTTTCAGATATACTAGAAAAATCACAGCCTATGAAAATTTTTTTAAGAGAGTTGCTGTTAGTCGCAAACTGGATCTTCTTAATTCCGTGTAATTAGATACATTCTTCCTAAATTACCTTCAGTTACACATCTTTCCTATGGTCGGTAGATTCATCATCCCCTGGGTCTAGCTTCAACGTTATAGGTATTCCATAAGAAGCTGATTGCTCGATGAGATCTTTATTCTTCCTGATTAAAGAATCCCGTATGTTTTGACTATTTCTTACAAGATGCTTACTGGTGATTGCTTTGGGTTGTAGAAGCCCTTCGTTTATTTGATAGTATACACAAGTTGTGTCTGCATTTATGAATGCCAAAAATATACTAAAAAAACAAATATTGTTTAGGAAGATGTTGAAATTGAAACTTGTATATGTTTTGTAAGAAACAAATATATATATAGACAAAATTATGTACTTCAAATAAAGCTTACCTATGAAACTTCTGGTCATTATTGAGAGAAAGTAACCGCCTCATTTCCAAAAAATTTGTACTATCTGAAAGATGACTCGGAACAAAAAGACTGGGTTTTTGTGTCTTAGATAGTTTCGCAGTTATGAAGGTCTTTCGATGAGTACTTTCAAACAGGTATTCGACATCCCAATATCTTTTAACTGAAACATGAGTACATGTTAGTTAAAAATAAATCAATTCTCAATTAAATGATGCAGCCAAACCCAATAATATGATATTCTTTCCTTTATAATTCGAAAATATCCAAATAAAACCAATTGGTGAAATCGAAATGCCACTTTATATGGGTTTGAAAAAATTTAAATAATTCTTGGACAATGAATATTTAAATAATCTTAATTTTAAGCTATCATTTTGAAAAATTTACTTGATGATACACAACCTCAGTTTTCAAGATTGTGTTTTCTTCCTACCTTCACATAAGTCGAGAAAAATTTGTTTGACCATTGCAGCCTCCCTTTTTGAACATACTTCGGAGAGATTTGCTGGAAACTGAAAAATCAGTTAGGTTTGAAATTTTATGATTAATTTAACCTTAGACTATATAAGTATGATATATAGTCTAAGAATTTAACTTACAATTTTATCCTCCATTTGGAATGCCTTGAAGAACAATCCGCCTCCAACGACAATTTGGTTTAAAGCTTCAGTTTAAAAAGTAAAACTTAGGTTAAAAAATATGCTTGTAGACCATAGAATCAGTTTTCCTACTTTTCTTACATCCTTAAGCAGAGCGCCATCTACATGAAACAAGCCTGATGTAGAAATGTTGATCAGGTATTTTTTCATGAAGATATAAGATCCATTAATCAGCTTCATCTATTATAGGCCCTTGACTAGTATTTGTTGGAAATTCCCGACCTTGAGTTGCAAATTGTCCTCCTGCAACTGTGGCGTAAAGTCTTGTTGCAATTGGTTTGCAAATATTTTCAATTTCCTGCTTTTTACGGTTTATATCTTGTTCTGAAGCGTTTGGATTTTTTGACATCCAGTCTAATGCAGCTTCACACGTGTTGATGAGTGTTGTTCTATCCGAAGCTGGAATTTTTCCTTCGAGAGCTGGTTCAGAAAGCTGGAATATAATTGTTAATTTCAGAATTTGGGAAGATTTTTCAGATTCTCACCATATTTTTGATCTGATATACATAAGTTTCCAATTCGTTTTTAGCAGCTACTTGAGCTCTTAACTTTTCATCTTGTGCCCGATATTTTTCGGCTTCCTTTACCATTCCTTCGATTTGGCCAGTAGTTAATCGTCCTTTATCGTTTTTGATTGTTATAGTGTTTTTACGACCAGTTGCCGCCTCGATGGCGCTAACATTCAATATTCCGTTTGCGTCGATATCGAAAGTAACTTCAATCTGAAAGAATAAATTTTACTGAGAAGTCTGAAAATAATGCCATTCATAATTGGAAAAGTTCGATGAAAACTGGCGAATTTGAAGTGACCAGCCTTCATGAATTTAAAAGAGATTGGCGGTACTTCAATTGATTACCGCATAGCACTTACTTCTAATTTCCCTTTAATTTCTTTGGATATACATTTCATTGTAAATGTGCCACCTACGTAATAAATGGTAAGATCTTGGTTGTCATTTCTATGGAAATATGACCAAATATCTAATCCTAATCAGTGTGCACCAGTGAACTGAATAGAGTTCTTCAGTTCACTGGTGTGCCCATCTCAGGCGACATCAATCCTGGTTTGCTAAAACTTCTCGTTCCTTACGTACATGGTTATATTTCAATGGAAACGATCGAAGAACTTCTCTTTTTTTTCCCATAGGTGGCGATATTGAATAAAATGGTCATGTTTTCTTAGAAACCACAGCGAAATCTGATTAGAACGGAAGTACAGCCAATCTACTTCGAATTCCGTTGACCAGTTTTGCAGTTGGTGGGAGACAATTTCTCTAGTCAAACGTTCTGATACCCACTTTTTTTTTGGTTTGAATTCCCATTGTGGGTTCAATATCAATTTTCTCATGAGTAGATGTTTTATTTGATAAATGAAAACATTTCTGTAAATGATCATGCCTATCAAGAATACCAAGCTACCAAGTGAAGAAATATCACCCTGTAGATTTGCATTCAAAATAAGCATATCACATGATGAGAAATTTAAATTGGAATATCTATGCTAATTCTAATTGAGTATCTTGTGAAGGGAAAGTGCTACGAGAAAAAAAATTTGAACTTTAACACCTGTATCTCAAAAACAAAGTGTTTGCGGACTCATGTTATAGGACTTTTTTTTCTGAAAATAATCCGAGAAGTTTGTTATTTTCATTTGTACCTCCAATTTAGGAACACCGTTTAGATATAATCAATGCAACCCAAACCAAAAATCCCCGCAAGGAGGATTGGGATATTGCTAAGAAAATTTTTACAAGAAAACGGCTGGAATGGGCAATAAACAACAACATTATATTCCCAGTACTCCGACAGAAAGGAATGGAGAATGGAGAAGTTTCTTCCCCATCTCCTGAATATAACAAAAGCAGTCAAATACCTAGAATATGAAGGAGGGCTTCATACCAAAAATAGGGAAGAAAGATGGGACTGATCCCCGATTTTTCTGACCCATTTGCCTAACATTGTTTTTGCTGAAAACGATGGAGAAAGTGGTGGATAATAACATAAGAACGGAGAATCTGGAAAACAAACTACTTCATAAATGTCAGCATACCTACTGAGCGGGCCGATCAAAAGAGACTGCTCTATATTAGCTGACTGATGCCATCCAGAGTACCCTGAATAACAAGGAGATCGCAATCTATGCCTTCCTGGACATATCTGGGGCCTTTGACAAAACAACACATGTGTCGGTCAGAGAGGCACTCAAAAGGCGAGAAGTGAACAAAACCATTATAAAAGGGATGTATGAGATGCTGAAGACGAGAATAACTGAGACACAAGTGGGTAATCAAACCACCTCTGTTCAAGCCACACCCCAAGGGGGAGTTATATCTCCCCTTCTATGGAGCCTATTGTGGAAGCTTGGCTTCGACTGTATAGGCTATGCAGACGATATAGTCTTAATAGTCAAAGGAAAATTCGACAGCACCTTGTGCGATTTAATGCAGGAGGGACTTAGAATGCTGCTAGAACAAGTAAGAACAACACGAGGAAAGCCCTTGATACAATACAAAGGTTAGCCTGTGTTTGTATCACTGGATCTATGAGAATGTGCACAACTAGGGCAATGGAGATCATTACAGATCTCACACCTCTTCATCATCTAGTGATAGAGAGAGTGGCCTATGCGGCCACTCTAAGACTATCTAGGGAAGGTAGCGGCAATGAGGAAATTAGGAATAAGAGCGCCTGGTCCTCCTTGACTAATTACATACCATAACCGAACCTTCCTAGTGACGGGATGATAAAGTAAATTAGCATCGAAAAAACCTTCGTTACGATACTAAGTAGAAAAGAAGATTGGGAAAAGAAGTCCACAATCCCAGTTCTTAAAAAAAATACCAACAAATGGTTCCAAAACCACGACAGGGACTGGCGCTGGAGTATTCGGGACTGGTACCAAATGCTCAATATCCCTAGGCAGCTGTCTAAGTGCATTTCAGGCAGAGATATTTGCAATAGAAAGATGTGTAGAAATTAACCTAGCAAGAAATTATCAGAAATGTGATATAGCGACACATTCTGATAGTCAGGCTGCAATCAAAGCACTGAGCTCACATATCATCGATTCTAAGATGGTATTGGAGTGCTGAAGAAAACTCAATGAAATAGGCAAGAATAACAAGGTCTTTTTAATCTGGGAGTTAGAGGGAATGAAGAGGCCAACACACTTGCCATCGGTCCGGAACCTTTCTGTAGCGTAGACAAGAAAGAGTTTCAGGAGGAAGAAGAAACCGAAAGAGACATACTCTGGCGGAATCTTCCTGGATTGGATCTTTGGAGTCTACGAGATCCAAGAAGTATCTAGATTTTAGAAAAATATGCTACACCTCCTTACTAGATTCCTCACAGGACATGGTCGCCTTAGGAAACACCTTATAAGAATGGGTCCAGCAGAAAATGACGAGTGCAGACTCTGTGGGGAGGAGGAAGAAACTCCGGATCACCTGGTGACGGAATATGCACAAATCAATTGCAATGTAAATGAAACAAAATAAATTGTAAAACACAGCCCAGACAATTTTTCGCTGCAAATTACTCAGTTCACTTCTTTGATAACTACAATATTGAAATTTTGTGACGAGAATGATACAAAAAACCGAAAAACAACGGGTTACTGTCTACCAGTGACGAGTGCAAAAATTATATATGGCAAATAAGGGGCAACGTCGACAAAGCGGATAGATAAAGGAAAATGATAAACCTCAGACATAGACGAGCTCGTAGTGAAAAAAGTACTCATTTTGAAAGTGATGAAAAACTCATAAACCGTAAAAGGGCCCGATTTTTTTACTGCCTTGTCGATTTCAAAGGAAAGTAAAATATTCGTTCATTTTATTGAAAATTTTCGTTCTTCGTCTTTGCGAGAATTCTGGAATTTTATATTTTGGAAATCTTGGGGGGGGGGGGATTAATTACCCCCAGTACCCCCACATTTCTACGCAATGGGTGCTACTTTTTTTCTGTCTTGATTATTATTATTCCACCAAAACTTGATTTCAGTGATAGTTAAGACTAGGACTTAACAAAAGTAGCTATGATAGAGATTTGATTATTACGCTTTTCATAAAAAGGTAAATACTTAGGTAGAACACGGCAACGGTTTGTCCAGTAAAAACATTACTTAACGGCATCCGTATTCAAACCCAGGGTCCTTAAAGAAAATATTTTTAGACGCTTTTTTTTTACGATTATGTCAAAACTTCTGGTAACATTGGGTATTTGTTATTTTAAAAGAATATGTTGCGGAAGCTTACAAATCGTATGCAATTGTTTTTATATCTGTCATAGAGGGCGCTAGGTATACCGTAATTTTTTTGAGGTTTAGTTTTTATCCCAAATTATATCATATATGTAAACCAAAAATGTACTATAGCTAAGACTCGATACAGTGTGCGGTACTCTGAATATTTTTCGATTTAAAAATGATGAAGTAAGCTAGTATGCAGTGTAGGTACTATTATAAATATGACTAAATTCAACGCCCTCATTATCTTGAATACGTAACTAACAATTTTTACTGAAAAAATTCAAGTTATTATGATGTGTTCTATCTATCGTAGCAACAGGGACAACTTTTTTTTTAATTTCCTGTAGATATAAATTCGATCTCTTTCTTTGTGTTTTTATGGCTAGAGAGTAGAAACAATAACATTTTGTAATCATGTTCCTCTATCAATAAAAAGGGCAGCCATCTACTAAATATTTCGATTCCATTTACGGAAAATCTGTTTATGCATAATGTTTTGTTTTATCTTTTTATTAGGAAACTATTACCTTCGGATACATCACAAGTATTGTTTGCAATGGATCGTTATTTCCAACACAAATTTTCAAATTAGAAAATTTTGTTTCATTAAAAAGTTTTGGTGAGAATTATCCTTCTTTGATTAAACAAACACAAAATGTTATTACCTCAAATAAAATAAAAATGATTTTTTCTTCACATTTTTAGAATCATGTATCTTTTTGAGGAAAGACCTAAGAGCTTTTGTTCATATAAATACCTCATTTAATTCTCAACAAAGATTCACCTCCTAAAAACTTCGCACTTATTTGGTATCACATCATCCTGTAAACTTACAAAACAAAGTCGTGTTGGCTAATCATTGATACTTGAATTAAAATGGACGATTTTAATGATCTTTGATTCGTTGGATATATCTTCATCCCGAATTACATCTTCAGCTCTTTGACATCGAAACAGTACTTACATTACTCGATAATGTCCGATATTTTTTGGACATTTTCGACAATTGGCCTTGAAGTGCGTGGTGATGTCCCTTTGAAGTGGATACCGCGATCTGCTAAATACCGGGGTTTATTTGAAAGTATTGTTAGGCAATAAATTCACTGGCGCCAAAGGAATTTCTGCAAATGTGGCCAACCCTTGTATAATCGAAATATTCAGCTTCCTCCAAGTGAATTTGGATATACTATACCCAGATACAGAAAATAAAAAATATTCTGCTCATTATGAATAAGCAATAAGAATAAGAATATTATGGAAATATCGGATTACAAATATTCAAATTTGCATAATTAATCGGGAATTACTCAAATAAATATATTTCATTCGATATAATATACATTCATAACGATATAGTAAAATTATGGATTTGAAAATAAATCACAATCCGACAACGTAATCTAACCATGTTGGGGACATGTAAAAATTGCGTATACCTACTCGCTCTATCTATGTTAATTACTCTATATGCTAGTGTCCATTTTTGACGCGCACTCAAACTAAACTGAGTCAACTAATCACAAAGCTTTCAGGGAAGTTTTTATAGTAAGAAATCTAACCTTTCTAACGCCATCTATCGATCGGACTTATACAACGCGAGATGCAGATAACTAAAGCCATCTATTGAAAAAATAATGGATTTCTTTTTACCGCCTAGTATTCATTGCTAAAAAATTCTAACATATCTCGCTATAAGAGTCCCTGAATTAGGAAAGGACCCCGCACGTTTAGTATGAAAAATGGCTTTCCGTGAATTTGGCTGAATTTTTGATATGTTGTAGTTCTTGATGAACTTATCAGAAAAGTCCTTAGCCACAAAGCTCAAAAATGGACAGTTTTCGAGATATGGAGCTTTGAAAATGGATTTTTTGCAATTTTCGGGGTTTTTGCTCATCAATCGGGGAGCTCTCATTTCTGTTTTTGATGGAATTTGGATGTTCGGCGGCCAGAACCCGACTAAGAAATGATCTTCCTTGGTTATATTAGGCACCGCCATCGATAATTTTTTATACACTGCTCCACATTGGCTATGAAATGAGATACAAAATCCAAGATCTTCCATACATCTTTTCATGCCACAAGATGACGCCAGAATAATTCACATGACCGAGAAACGACATATTGTGAGATTTTTTTAAGAGAGACCATAATAACTGTATCCTCATATATCTGATGTCCAATAATATCAAATATATGTTAGCCGAAATGTTCATAACCAGGCATTGCGAGCTGTAATGGGGGAAAATGAGAAAATCATAATCATATATCCTCAGGGATAACAATTGTGATCACTATTGATGTCATTTACATATAATATGTGATTTGTTTCTCACAAATCTCGATAATCTGACAATGGGGTGCCAAGACATTTTCCTCAGAATGTCTCGAAATTGATGATAGCATCTCACAGACAAACGAATCCGTGAAAATGTCTGCAGTTTTGATGCAATATAGTACTATGCGGGTAGAATATAGAAGTCCAAGTGTTGGAAGCTAACTATGAATGGAACTTCCGATATTAACCCACGAATTCTTGAAAATATTTTTTTTTCTATGAACTTTTTGAACTTCACACATACGAATGAATACTATCTAATAATATGATCGTTGGCAAAATGAATGAGTAGATCAATCAAAAACAATATAATAATGAGAGTAACATTCATAATAATAATAACAATAATGATAATAAACAAAAACTTTTAAAATTATATTAGCAATCGCAAGAAATCATTTAGAATATTATGAATCGAATCGAGGGCAAAATTAATGATTTGATAACATAAAACTATATCAACGAACTCTCATCATTATATTGTTTTTGATTGATCTACTCATTCATTTTGTCAACGATCATATTATTAGATAGTATTAATTCGTATGTGTGAAGTTCAAAAAATTCATAGAAAAAAAAATTATTTTCAAGAATTCGTGGGTTAATATCGGATGTTCCATTCATAGTTAGCTTCCAACACTTGGACTTCTATATTTTACCCAGACAGTACTGTATTGTATCAAAACTGCAGACATTTTCACGGATTCGTTTGTCTGTCAGATGCTATCATCAATTTCGAGACATTCTAAGGAAAATGTCTTGGCACCCCATTGTCAGATTATCGAGATTTGTGAGAAACAAATCACATATCATATGTAAATGATATCAATAGTGATCACAATTGTTATCCCCGAGGAAATATGATTATGATTTTCCCATTTTCCCCCATTACAGCTCGCGATGCCTGGTTATGAACATTTCGGCTAACATATTTGATATTATTGGACATCAGATATATGAGGATTCAGTTATTATGGTCTCTCTTAAAAAAATCTCACATTATGTCGTTTCTCGGTCGTGTGAATTATTCTGGCGTCATCTTGTGGCATGAAAAGATGTATGGAAGATCTTGGATTTTGTATCTCATTTCATAGCCAATGTGGAGCAGTGTATAAAAAATTATCGATGGAGGTGCCTAAAATAACCAAGGAAGATCATTTCTCATTCGGGTTCTGGCCGCCGAACATCCAAATTCCATCAAAACAAGAAATGAGAGCTCCCCGATTGATGAGCAAAAACCCCGAAAATTACAAAAAATCCATTTTCAAAGCTCCATATCTCGAAAACTGTCCATTTTTGAGCTTTGTGGCTAAGGACACTTCTGATCAGTTCATCAAGAACTACAACATATCAAAAATTCAGCCAAATTCACGGAAAGCCATTTTCCATACTAAACGTGCGGGGTCCTTTCGAATATTCGATTCGACAACGACCTGAACGGCAGCGGGCTATCAACAGATTTCGCTTCTAACCAAATGCAAATGTATTCCGTCCAAAGACGAAATAATAACCCTTTGTGCGAATTTAGAAGCGTTTCCGGGGAATCGAAATCGCCACCAATCAAATATCCCGCCGGTTCAATAAACGGGATAGCAAACCGGGATTCATCCAATGATCGGCCATTGTACAAAGATATCGGACAATATGGTACGATTATTCAACATAAGATTGATTCGAACTGCCGAATTACCGTCAGATCATTACTTATTCCAATGATGACGGATCTGGTATACGAAGGGCCTCGGACTCCCATTTCTGGCTTATTGGTTTCCTTCTCTGGTAACGTTATTAATGCTTGGTCTGTTGAGTTTCGCAACGCGCTCGATAAGTTGCCTCAAATACTAGTGTATTGATTGATATGCAGGGTGTCAATTCTAAAAGCGATCATTATACAAGCGATTGGCGACGAAAAAGGCATAAGATTCATTCATGATTGTTTTTCAACTAATTGACTTGGCAGACGTTGTTCTGTCTTTCTCTGAAAAAATTATTACTTATATATATATATATATAAAAACCTGACACTTCCAAATGAAGAAAATACTATTGACTATTAAAAAGCAGGTAAATAACATGATCAAAATATATATATATATATATATATATATATATATATATATATATATATATATATATATATATATATATATATATAACAATAGTTATAAGTTAGATAAGGGGTGTGGGAAAATTGATAAGTGTTATAATGTCACTCTTCTTTATTTCATTTAGTCGACGTTTCGATCCCGATGGGGACCTTCTTCAGGACTCTACAATAGCAATAAAAAACAGTCAAAATAAGGCAATCACAAAACATGTAAAAATAGTACATACCGAAATACAGAGTTGTAAAGATCTTATTTGAACACAAATCAATAGCTCTCAAGAAAGCAACTAACAAGAACATCAACAACTTCAGCGAAAAAAGATCTGATACTTCGTTAGTAAAGGAGTAGAAATCAATTATAATAAGTAAATAAGGTAAACAGAATAATCATCAAAATGAGAGGTTGTCAAAAATGTTGTCAACCAGACTTGCCACAGAATACACGCACATGACAGATTAAACATAGAGTAGCATTAAATCACATTGGTCGCAGTAATTCACTCTCACTGAACTCAGAACAAATGCGACTTTTTTGAAAGATTCCATGAACCGAAACCAATCCCCTCTCACAGAAATGGCCTAGAACACAGAATTCATTTTCACGTTATCCCTACGACTGCTGAACTTGTTGAAATTCTTTCTGTATGTGATCCTTCCAATTCTCTCCCACAGAACCGGTCATAATGAATCAAATAAGAATAGATGGAGCTGATATTATTTACATCCCTTCTGTAGTTCATCGAACAGGTTTGACGTTTAATATGATACATCTCTAAGAAACATCTTTTTCTTCCACTAACTTCAATTTCTAGGATTTTGGTGGAATCATAATTCATTGGATGATCTTTGTCCCGGGTATGGTCTGCTAGGGCACAAATCTTACTTGAATTCTTGATGTCGCTTTTGTGTTGAGCAATCCTTCTCTTCAGAAGCTGAGACGTCTGACCAATGTACACCTCACTGCATATTGAACAAGGAATACAATATACCACACCACTCATGTTATCAACAGTCATCCTATCTTTCACTCGACTATATAATCTGTCAATTTTAAAATAAGATTTCTGAATCAGCATAGTTTCTGTGGTCTTTAAGAGGTTAATTAATGCGTTTGTCATACCATTAATTAGGGGAATAGACAAGTAAAGAATTCTACCCGTGTTCTCAGTGTCCACAGTGGTGGATGCGCTCCTCTCTCCATTCGTTGGCCTTGTCGAAGGAGTGGTATTATAAATCAATCTGGACAATAACCTTTTTGGGTATCCATTCTCTAGCATCAACTGCATCAACAACCTCAGATTCTGCCGCCTTAGACTTGGATGGGCAACCTTTTCTATACGATTCTTCAATCCTAAAATCATGTTTACCTTTTGTCCATGTGAATGATTAGAAAAATAGTGTATGTATCTCCCTGAACTTGTTGGTTTTCGGTACCAATCCAGAATCAGCCTATTTTCCAGTGTTCGAATCACCCTTGTATCCAGGAATGGGACTCCATTCGCTGTTTCTTCCTCCAAAGTAAACTGTATACTTTCATGTTCACTGTTAAACTTGTCTAGAACGAAAGCAACCTGGTCTTTAGGTACAGCACATATTAGATCATCAACATATTTCTTGATGAAAGGAATGTGAAAAGGAATACTAACAAGAATGCGGTCCAGAAGGAAATCCATTACTAATTCAGCAATGGATGGACTGAAGTTGGAACCCATAGGGGAACCGAGCACCTGCTTGAAGAACCTACCATTAAAAAGAAAATAGTTTGAAGAAAACAGGAACTTGATGGCATGGATGAATTCTTCTTTTGGTAGACTTGTGTGGTTTCTGATAGTATCCCACTTATTCTCAACAGCTGAAACTGCCAACTCGACAGGAATGTTGGTGAAAAGAGATACAACGTCCAGGCTGATCAGGACATAATCAACAGGTAACTGGAAATCATTCACATACTGGGCAAAAGCAAAGGAATCTTCAATAAAATATCTACTTCTGGTAGAAGAAAGACATTTAGACAGGATGTCTGAAACAAAAACTGACAGTTTGGATGTGGGGGTGTTAACAGATGATATTATTGGTCTCAAGGCAAGAATGGGTTTGTGGATTTTTGGTAAACCGTAGAATCTAGCTGGAACTGAATTGTAAATGTACAGTGATTTACCTTGTATTTGTGTTATGTGGCCCTCACTGACCCATCGTTTAATCAATGCATTACATTTACCTTGTATTGTAACGGTTGGATCTCTGTTGGTAAGAAGTTGGTAATATTGTACATTAAGTAAAATTTCGTTGGAGAGCTCTATGTACTGATCCTTATCCATCAAAACCGTAACATTGCCTTTATCAGCCCGTAACACAAGCAATTCTTGATGTTCACTTAGGTATCTCTTACAGTGGTAAAATTCTCTCTGGAAAATATTATTAGTCCTTTTTCCAGGTTTGATGTAGTTTGTGATAATATTAACAGCTTGGGAACGTTTGATGTTCTTTCCCTCATCTGACAGTCTATCATTAAGATCAACAATGCCCTCCACATCTGACAACAGCCTCGACATGGACACCTCCCTTAAAGGAATATCAATGCCGAATTTGGGGCCCAGTGCTAGAAATTTCAATATTCTATCTGGTACAATAACAGTACTAACATTCTTAATCCACCTTTCCTGTGGTTCTACTCTCTTTAAAAGTTCATCTGACAGAGCTCTCACCTTCATCAGATTTCTCTCCCTAATAGTAGCAAATTCTCTTCTGTACCTTCTGGACTGGTAAGTTTCAAAACGACTTAGCATCTCTGGTGGAAGCAACCCCTCCAAGATCTGCCACAACCTGGAAGAATCACACTCCATTCTTCCTATCCTGCTCACAGTCACAGTGATCTCAAATTGAAGAACGAGACGTCTTGATTTCTCCAACATAGCCTGAACCTGTCTGGACGAACCTGAATCACTTGCTGAGCTGAACAAATAATTCATATTGTTGGAAATATGTTTGGGAAGTAAACCCTGTCTTTTGCATTCCAAAAGGAACACTCTTCGGTTTCTATAAGATGCCAGTTTCATATTATATGACGACCATGACTTCAACGCTTCATATGCTACTCTTCCATAGTTGTTTCTCACTTCTGCATAAAACTATTGTTGTATATTGGGAATTAAAATTGTTGATATATATATATATATATATATATATATATATATATATATATATATATATATATATATATATATATATATATATGGTTATAAGTTAGATAAGGGGTGTGGGAAAATTGATAAGTGTTATAATGTCACTCTTCTTTATTTCATTTAGTCGACGTTTCGATCCCGATGGGGACCTTCTTCAGGACTCTACAATAGCAATAAAAAACAGTCAAAATAAGGCAATCACAAAACATGTAAAAATAGTACATACCGAAATACAGAGTTGTAAAGATCTTATTTGAACACAAATCAATAGCTCTCAAGAAAGCAACTAACAAGAACATCAACAACTTCAGCGAAAAAAGATCTGATACTTCGTTAGTAAAGGAGTAGAAATCAATTATAATAAGTAAATAAGGTAAACAGAATAATCAACAAAATGAGAGGTTGTCAAAAATGTTGTCAACCAGACTTGCCACAGAATACACGCACATGACAGATGAAACATAGAGTAGCATTAAATCACATTGGTCGCAGTAATTCACTCTCACCGAACTCAGAACAAATGCGATTTTTTGAAAGATTCCATGAACCGAAACCAATCCCCTCTCACAGAAATGGCCTAGAACACAAAATTCATTTTCACGTTATCCCTACGACTGCTGAACTTGTTGAAATTCTTTCTGTATGTGATCCATCCAATTCTCTCCCACCGAACCGGTCATAATGAATCAAATAAGAATAGATGGAGCTGATATTATTTACATCCCTTCTGTAGTTCATCGAACAGGTTTGACGTTTAATATGATACATCTCTAAGAAACATCTCTTTCTTCCACTGACTTCAATTTCTAGGATTTTGGTGGAATCATAATTCATTGGATGATCTTTGTCCCGGGTATGGTCTGCTAGGGCACAAATCTTACTTGAATTTTTGATGTCGCTTTTGTGTTGAGCAATCCTTCTCTTCAGAAGCTGAGACGTCTGACCAATGTACACCTCACTGCATATTGAACAAGGAATACAATATACCACACCACTCATGTTATCAACAGTCATCCTATCAGTCAATTTTAAAATAAGATTTCTGAATCAACATAATTTCTGTGGTCTTTAAGAGGTTAATTAATGCGTTTGTCATACCATCAATTAGGGGAATAGACAAGTAAAGAATTCTACCCGTGTTCTCAGTGTCCACAGTGGTGGATGCGCTCCTCTCTCCATTCGTTGGCCGTGTCGAAGGAGTGGTATTATAAATCAATCTGGACAATAACCTTTTTGGGTATCCATTCTCTAGCATCAACTGCATCAACAACCTCAGATTCTGCCGCCTTAGACTTGGATGGGCAACCTTTTGTATGCGATTCTTCAATCCTAAAATCATGTTTACCTTTTGTCCATGTGAATGATTAGAAAAATAGTGTATGTATCTCCCTGAACTTGTTGGTTGTCGGTACCAATCTAGAATCAGCCTATTTTCCAGTGTTCGAATCACCCTTGTATCCAGGAATGGGACTCCATTCGCTGTTTCTTCCTCCAAAGTAAACTGTATACTTTCATGTTCACTGTTAAACTTGTCTAGAACGAAAGCAACCTGGTCTTTAGGTACAGCACATATTAGATCATCAACATATTTCTTGATGAAAGGAATGTCAAAAGGAATACTAACAAGAATGCCGTCCAGAAGGAAATCCATTACTAATTCAGCAATGGATGGACTGAAGTTGGAACCCATAGGGGAACCGAGCACCTGCTTGAAGAACCTACCATTAAAAAGAAAATAGTTTGAAGAAAACAGGAATTTGATGGCATGGATGAATTCTTCTTTTGGTAGACTTGTGTGGTTTCTGATAGTATCCCACTTGTTCTCAACAGCTGAAACTGCCAACTCGACAGGAATGTTGGTGAAAAGAGATACAACGTCCAGGCTGATCAGGACATAATCAACAGGTAACTGGAAATCATTCACATACTGGGCAAAAGCAAAGGAATCTTCAATAAAATATCTACTTCTGGTAGAAGAAAGATATTTAGACAGGATGTCTGAAACAAAAACTGACAGTTTGGATGTGGGGGTGTTAACAGATGATATTATTGGTCTCAAGGCAAATGGAAAATAGGCTGATTCTAGATTGGTACCGACAACCAACAAGTTCAGGGAGATACATACACTATTTTTCTAATCATTCACATGGACAAAAGGTAAACATGATTTTAGGATTGAAGAATCGCATACAAAAGGTTGCCCATCCAAGTCTAAGGCGGCAGAATCTGAGGTTGTTGATGCAGTTGATGCTAGAGAATGGATACCCAAAAAGGTTATTGTCCAGATTGATTTATAATACCACTCCTTCGACACGGCCAACGAATGGAGAGAGGAGCGCATCCACCACTGTGGACACTGAGAACACGGGTAGAATTCTTTACTTGTCTATTCCCCTAATTAATGGTATGACAAACGCATTAATTAACCTCTTAAAGACCACAGAAATTATGTTGATTCAGAAATCTTATTTTAAAATTGACTGATAGGATGACTGTTGATAACATGAGTGGTGTATTGTATTCCTTGTTCAATATGCAGTGAGGTGTACATTGGTCAGACGTCTCAGCTTCTGAAGAGAAGGATTGCTCAACACAAAAGCGACATCAAAAATTCAAGTAAGATTTGTGCCCTAGCAGACCATACCCGGGACAAAGATCATCCAATGAATTATGATTCCACCAAAATCCTAGAAATTGAAGTCAGTGGAAGAAAGAGATGTTTCTTAGAGATGTATCATATTAAACGTCAAACCTGTTCGATGAACTACAGAAGGGATGTAAATAATATCAGCTCCATCTATTCTTATTTGATTCATTATGACCGGTTCGGTGGGAGAGAATTGGATGGATCACATACAGAAAGAATTTCAACAAGTTCAGCAGTCGTAGGGATAACGTGAAAATGAATTTTGTGTTCTAGGCCATTTCTGTGAGAGGGGATTGGTTTCGGTTCATGGAATCTTTCAAAAAATCGCATTTGTTCTGAGTTCGGTGAGAGTGAATTACTGCGACCAATGTGATTTAATGCTACTCTATGTTTCATCTGTCATGTGCGTGTATTCTGTGGCAAGTCTGGTTGACAACATTTTTGACAACCTCTCATTTTGTTGATTATTCTGTTTACCTTATTTACTTATTATAATTGATTTCTACTCCTTTACTAACGAAGTATCAGATCTTTTTTCGCTGAAGTTGTTGATGTTCTTGTTAGTTGCTTTCTTGAGAGCTATTGATTTGTGTTCAAATAAGATCTTTACAACTCTGTATTTCGGTATGTACTATTTTTACATGTTTTGTGATTGCCTTATTTTGACTGTTTTTTATTGCTATTGTAGAGTCCTGAAGAAAGTCCCCATCGGGATCGAAACGTCGACTAAATGAAATAAAGAAGAGTGACATTATAACACTTATCAATTTTCCCACACCCCTTATCTAACTTATAACTATTGTTGTATATTGGGAATTAAAATTGTTGATATATATATATATATATATATATACATATATATATATATATATATATATATATATATATATATATATATATATATATAACTAGGTACGAACGGATACTAAGTACGAACGGATTAGTCCACAAAAAACGGTCAAACATCTGCGAGAACTGAAACTACCGGAAGGCACCATTACATGGATGCAAAAAGCTGTCATCTTGGGAACAGTGAATATAATAAGACAGGTTATATACCCCCATTGACGTAGGGAAGGCAGAAATGCTCTTGGCATTACGCCCGGGCATGTTCTGAGGAAACAACCCACAGTTTACACTGTGTGAATTATTAAAAAAAAAAAAAAAATCAACTAAAAGGAATATCGGGTGTAGAAATCATACAATTAAGCCAGCCGAACTGTCGCCCTAGACAGAGACCCAATTTGCTGCCTAACAGAAGCTTACTGCTGAAAATTAATATTGGATAATCGGGCTCCAGAGCCAGCTCTAGCGTTTCTGCCTCCTCGACAAAAATAAAAGTCGGCACCCTTGCAGGCATTGTATTGAGCAATAGGGATGGGACGGTATTTCAATACCGCGATTTTGGAACGGTATTTTTGAGTAACGTAGTCGCGCGTTCCACAAACGCAAAGTAACCGGTTCAAAAGTAACGATGGTTACGGCGTACCGACATCGAAACGGTTTGGGATATTTGAACGAGGTTTGGTAAATATGGATACCTCATTAAGGTTTCACGTTGAATACCACGTCTTCAGCAATACAAATAGATATAATTCCTTTCACGTAATACCTAGATTACCCGAGGATGGTATATTTCCACTGGAGTTTACACCATCTGTTTTTAATGAGGTGCCCTTCGAAGATTCTAACCTTTGTTGTTATTCTGAGCCACCAAAAATTTTTTATGGTTTTATGATTTTGTTATGCTTGCATACGTTCTTCTAGAATAACGTCGAAACTCTCGTTTCCTTCGTTCCTCCGTTGCTGATACTCAACTTAGTTGCAATCGCTTACGGTCTTGTTACCAGTAACCACAGTTACAAAATCGCGGTATTTTGGAGCGGTATTTTTCTGGAGGCTGGAGCGGTCGCGAATGTAACGCTACTGGAGAGTAACCGGTATTCCCATCCCTATTAAGCAATAGAGCGGGGACGGTGGAGTTATTTGGTTGGATTGGTGAATCTGTATTAATATATTTAGCATGAAAAACTCCACACTTTTTTTATGAAAAGTAATTTAGGAAAGAAAATAGTAATTTACGTAACAAGTCCGGAAAATAGGGTTTTTTTGGACGAATAGACAAAATTCCAGGACGAGCGTAAGCGAGTCCTGGAAGTCTGTGAGTCCAAAAAAACCATTTTCGGGCGTGTTGCGTATAATATTTTTTCGGCAACCATGTAAAATAACACTATCGCTGCTGCTTTCCATATTTTATTGCGATTGCGATCAAAAAACATGCAAATTTTTGACAACTAATTTCATATGAACTGTCAGCCGTTATCTCGGTTTCTATGGATTCTATGATTCTTTTCCGGCCTAGTCCGGAAAGTACGTACTTTCCGGACTAGGCCGGGAAATGCTACTTTCTCAGAGAAAAAGAGTCCGGGAAGTGAGCACTTCCCGGACGGTTGCCGAAAAAATGTATTTTAAGTGTAATTATTACTTGAAGATTCAAATTTAAATCGAATAGATGATTTAGGAAACGTGGAATGTGATAAACAATAAACGTGCTCAACTGAATTTTTATGAATAAATGATGAAATATACACTGTGTCCGTAAAGTATGGAACAAATTCATTTTTAGCTAGACAGACCATTTTAAGAAATAAGGCTGAAACACGTCAATTTTTATTGTAATTTACCGTATTTTAAAATTATAATCTAATATACAGGGTGAATTACTTTCGAGTAATGACGTCACCGTCTTGTTTTCAAAGGGAACACCCCCATTTTGTCTCAATTTTCCGAATACTCTAGCTGAGCTGATTCCAAAAATGTATCACATGTTGATTCCAATTGGTACAGGGTGGATAAAAATACAATAGTTTTGTGTGTGCTCATAAAGTAACGCGTAACATTCTTCATTAGTTAAATTAACAATATTATCACAAATACTTATTGTCTAGCGGCAATTGGTTTGAATGTACCACCCTGTAGTTTGTTACAGTTTTAGATTAATAAAAATGAGTTGTTTCCAAACATGTTTGGTACTTGAGGTCTTGCAGACAGAATATGAAAGAAATTATTCCTTATTTTTATACATTTTTATTAATTTGAAATTGTAACAAACTACAGGGTGTTACATTCAAACCAATTGCCGCTGGAGAATAAGTATTTTTGATAATATTGTTAATTTAACTAATAAAGAATGTTACGCGTTACTTTATGAGCACACAAAAAATTATTGTAATTTTGTCCACCAGATAAGATAAGAGATTTCTTTGATAAATGTGGCGGCTAATTCTAGTCCTAATAAAGATACAGGGTGTTCAAAGTAAAAGATATTAAAACAAAAAACAAGTATACTTGTATTTTGACTCAATTTTAGTATCAGTTTGGACCTAATCTCTAAGCTCTAGAGGAAGCTCTTTATATTTTATATTTTTTTTACTTTGTAAAATTAAGGTCTAACCCAAAAGATACATTCTTCTTGCATGAAAAACAAATTATATATATACCGACATTTGAGTTGAGGTATTCTTGTTTTTGAATATTCCATTTCACTTTAGAATGCATATCTAATCAATGGCCGACAAACATTCATTTCCCAATGTGTGTTATGAATATTACAACAAAATAATACTTTTCAAATACATTTCGAAATTCCTAACAGTAATTTTTCAAACTTTAGATTCAAGTTATTTTTCACATTTTGTGACGGCGACTTTCTTCGGATTGTTGATTGTTTGCTATTTCTCTTCTATATTACCTCGGGCGCCAATTGCGATAGGTTTTATAAGGTCGCAATTCCTTACGTCGCTCACTATTATCGACCCTGGGTAGCTTTTAAACAGTTGGAGAAGGGTTCGATTCAATCTAAGGTAAGAGCGATTGACCAGTGTTGATTTATTTCGCTAAATGGCAGTAAATATCTATGAGATAAATAAAAGACACCCTGACGAAACACACTATATTTAACAATATCCGTTCCCTTATGTACAACACCAAATTATATACAATGCTATCCTATATATACAATAATGCAAAAGGCTACTAAACACCAAAAGCAAATATTTACAATGCAACACGGTACGGAACGAGAAATAAGCGAGGTGAGCAGGTGACGTATATCAAGCAGCAGAAATGAGTAAGCAGTGAGCAGGCAAATTGAGCGATGATAAAAACGGTTAAGTGCGGACAAGCGTGGAAAGCATGCAGATTGGCGTGTGAAATGCAGTCTAATAAGTCAGATAGGACTACCTATTCTGTGTTCCGTACGGTCCGGTTCGATACCTCTTTATTAGAAACAGCAAGCCTGAACAATATCTTCGAATCAGGTCTTGTATCGGCGCATCCACCAAAAATGGATATTAAGTCAGACTGGGCAGGGTGACTCACCGAAATGACCACGGTGATCAGTGAATCGGAAATAAGCGACCCCTCTCCACAAGATAAGGAATTCCGTCTGGTGGTCCCAAATAAGAGTTGCTCGCAATAAGGGACCCGACACACGGATTCCACTTGAGAAAGTTGGGTCTTAGAGACAGATTTCAATCAGGGTACTCGTCGGCACATCCACCAAAATAAATCTCAAGTCAGACTGGGCAGGGTGTCTCACCGAAATGACCACGGTGATCCGTGAATCGGAAATAAGCGACCCCTCTCCACAAGATGAGGAATTCTGTCTGGTGGTCCCAAATAAGAGTTGCTCGCAATAAGGGACCCGACACACAGATTCCACTTGAGAAAGAAAGATCTAGGAAATAAATTTCGTTTGGGGTATACTCTGGCGCATCCACCAATTCTAGACTCGAGTCAGACCGGACAGGGTAATTCGCCGAACAGGCTGCTGTGATCCGGAGATCGGAATTAAGCGACCCCTCTCCCCAAGATAAGGAGTTTTGCCTGGTAGTTCCAAATAAGAGTTGCTCGCAATAAGGAACCGGACAGACAAACTCCACTTGAGAAAGAAAGATCTAAGAAATAAATTTCGTTCAGGGTATACTTTGGCGCATCCACCAATTCTAGACTCGAGTCAGACCGGACAGGGTAATTAGCCCAAAACACCGCGGTGATCCGGAGATCGGAAATTAGCGACCCCTCTCCTCAAGATAAGGAGTTCTGCCTGGTAGTTCCAAATAAGAGTTGCTCGCAATAAGGAACCGGACAGACAAACTCCACTCGAGAAAGAAAGATCTAAGAAATAAATTTCGCTCAGGGTTTACTCCGGCGCATCCACCAATTCACGACCTGAGTCAGACCGGACAGGGTAATTAGCCCATAAGACCACGGTGATCCAGAGATCGGAAATTAACGACCCCTCTCCTCAAGATAAGGAGTTTTGCCTGGAAGTTCCAAATAAGAGTTGCTCGCAATAAGGAACCGAACAGACAAACTCCACTTGAGAAAGAAAGATCTAAGAAATAAATTTCACTTAAGGTATACCTCGGCGCACCCACCAATTAACGTCTCGAGTCGGACCGGACAGGGTAATTAACCTCAAAGACCGCAGTGATCCGGAGATCGGAAATAAACGACCCCTCTCCCCAAGATAAGGAGTTTTGCCTGGTAGTTCCAAATAAGAGTTGCTCGCAATAAGGAACCGAACAGACAAACTCCACTTGAGAAAGAAAGATCTAAGAAATAAATTTCACTTAAGGTATACCTCGGTGCATCCACCAATTAACGTCTCGAGTCGGACCGGACAGGGTAATTAACCTCAAAGACTGCAGTGATCCGGAGATCGGAAATAAACGACCCCTCTCCCCAAGATAAGGAGTTTTGCCTGGTAGTTCAAATAAGAGTTGCTCGCAATAAGGAACCGAACAGACAAACTCCACTTGAGAAAGAAAGATCTAAGGAATAAAATAAATTACAAATAAATCACACTCGGAAAGTATCGATGGAACACAGGAAAGTCACCGGTAATACAGACAGGAATAAAACGGTTCTTACCAACCCTAAGAATTTCCCACCTCACTACACGAACTCAAATTCTTTTCGTGTACGTGCCAAATTCACGAATCTAAAATACGGCACTAAAACTTCCAACGTTCAAAAGAAAAATTGCAAATTAAAAATTAAACTCTAAATTGTTACTCAAGGAAAACCACAAAACGATCCGCTCAATAACTATGAAAATATATAGCTCGAAGACGCCGACAGGAGTAAATCGGAAAATATCTTAATACTTCGAAGACACCGGCGAGAATAATCCTCCTTTTCCGAAATACTTCACTTGTAATCTCGGTTGGAAGGGGAAAATTTCGAGTCTCAAAATCGGCGGTGTGAATATGAAAAACGAACGACAACATGTAAAAAAGAACATATTGAAGAGATAACGTCTGTAGCTGTGTCGCACGGAAGTTTTTATACATAGGATGATATTTTGAATTGCATCGTTATATTTTCATGAAATAAATAAATCAGAAATTATTCCAAATGAAAATTTCTGAATTGAACGAAAAATACCTTCACTGCTCTCAATTAAAATTTTATTTTCACCTACTCATATGACTGGTAGAATAATGATGGAATTCTAAACCTGGGGCAAATTATACTGGGTGATTCTAATAAAATAATTATTGAATTCTAAACCTGGGGTAAATTATACTAGGTGATTCTAGTAAAATAATTCTGAATTCTATACCTGGGGTGAATTATACCGGGTGATTCTAGTAACGAATTTCACTTCGTTACAATTTTAATGGGCAAAATTTTAACATCACCTGTTGCATTATGACCTTCGAATTATAGAACAGCCTGTGTATTATGAGATTTTTTGGTAGTAAACTCTATGACACTCGATACATATTTGTCAGGGCCCCCGCAAGGGTCATCAACGCCCGCGTGCCGAAAATATTTTGGCGCCCCGTAAAGGGGGGAAGTGAAGGAAAACGTCGCACGATAATCGGAAACAAATTTTCAGTTTTTGTTAGGAATTTAGTGTCGAAGGGTTAAAAAAACTATCAGCAACCTTTATTGAATGCCTTAAGAACTTCATGCTGTCAGTTGTTACATAATAATTTTTTAAATTTTTCATTATTTTTTTCAAGCATTCGATTAAAAACGCATTTGATTTTAATTTTGTAATGAAATTACAGAGGTTTCAAAACCTGAGCTTTATTCTTCTTTAAATTATTCATAAATATATAAACCAAACAATAAACAAGTAACAAATAAAATATTCCATTATAGGATCGAATTAAATGGATGGTTTTCTAGATTTGGCTGCTGCGAATTCTTTTATAATATCATAAAAATCAATTTTATCGAGTATCTCTTGCTTTATAGCTAAAATGGCCAAACCAGATAATCAGTGGCAACGCCAGCTTTCGAAAACAGGGGTGGCCAAGAGGGGGCCAGATTTTTTTTGGGGGGGCCAAAGTAAAGCGAAACTAATTCTGCTAATTTTTTAGCCTTAGTATGTCACATTTTAGGGTGGGCCAGAAGAATTTTAGGGGGGGCGGGCCCCCGATCTGAAGCACATATCTTGTTCCTGTTATAATAATTCATTTTTGGTAAAGGTGAAATATAATTTTTTTAGAATGTCAAACGTCTACGAACATTGAATAAATAATACAGATCCAGGAAGCATGTAAAAAAAAATTAAGTGTAAGATGGTGGCTCCAGGTTACAAATTCAAAATATCAAAGTCGATTCGATTTTTTCACGATTACAAACAATACTTTCCCATTTGAGGGAAATAAAAATAATATTATGGTATCTAGGAATGGGCTAATTTAGGATGTGCACCATTTTAAACAGAAAAAATAAAATAACGAATTTTATAGACCTAATGAAATGCAAATGCTGTATGTGGATAGGTACTTACCATTTCATAAAATTTAATTTAATCACAAAAAAAAAAACGGTGAAACAAACCACAATTACACAAAATACAAATCTTTTCAATTTTTAATTATCTGAGTATTTTAATTTTTTGCGTCTTGACCCTTAAACGTTTCGAAATGAAATAAATATTATTTGGATTACGATGCCTTCTGCTGTTATAGCGTAGCAAGCAGATTTTGGTAGTTTCAGAAATTCTCCGTAACCTGTAGTATTTTTCTACACAATCATGGTGTCGTAAGCAATTATCAGTAATTCCCCTGGCTACAAGCTATCGTTTCGGTATTTATGATTGTTTATGTTAACCATATGCGTGTGTTAGTGATAATCGAAGAAATGGTGCCCGCCGTCCGGTGCAAGTTGCCCATAAAGAAATCCCGTACCGGCAAAGGGATGATTATTTATGATTTATTTACTCGAAAAGAATCGTATAATTGCAATCTGTGGCCGAGGCTATTTTATACCGATTGCGACATTCGGGAACTTGCATACATTTAAAAAAAGAAGTTTGGATGTGTAATAGATGTCTTTGCACGTTGAAAATTGTTGAAAAAATTAAAAAAAAACTTTTTCAAAAACATTTGGTCCTTCGGTTTTTCATGCGGTCTATAAGAGATTTTGGCGCCCGCATGCGGTGCACGTGTTGCACGCGCGGTTGCGGTGGCCCTGATATTTGTGGTGTATTAATATTAACGTCGATACGTTCAATACGCCTTCCATAAAATTATAACAGATGAATCTTTGAAACTCATAGTTTAAGAAATAATAGGTGCCTACCTAGGTTCTTGAAAAAATTGGACTCACCTGAGGTATACCTCTAGGGGCAGGAGGAATTCCTATCAATTCAAATTTCCCCAATAGGTTGTTATCTTTCGTCATTGATCTTTCTCCTTCGTAGACTTGGATCAGAACACCTGGTTGATTATCAGCGTATGTCGAAAAGATCTGAAATAAGTAGGAAATGAATTATCCTCCAAAATTATTTCATTAATAAATTTTGTGTATGTTAAGATTTTTCATATCTTCAAGTCTTCCATAGTGTGATTAAACACAGGGGTGAGGAGTTTCAGAGAACTTTTTTCCTATGAACTAAAGGTACCTTTATATTAGTTTATTTTCTGTGCATGTTTTTCGTGAAAACCGATTGAAATGATTTTATACGGTGCGTACAAATTCAAAAATTGTTAATAATTCACATATGGCGACCAGACAAAACCGAAACAAAAATATATCGTTTTTCAGAGTTTGACGAGCTTGTTTCAGACAAACAGAAAAGTATTACTTGAACTTAATGAGTTGATCAGTGGAGTAGCTAGCTGTTATTTGCAGGAAGAGGCGAAGAAATGCCAAAATGCAAAAAGATAATAATAATTAAATTTCTTTATTTCCAATGAAAAATATAAATCTTAATAATAATGCATGATTTGAGAGAAATGATTTCACAAATATAAGCAATTTCAAAATATTCTGCCAATAATATAGCTCTGACATTATTAAAACATGTTTAACTTTGTTCCTGAAAATTTTGAATGCATTCAAAATCATTTGGTGATTTATTGAAAGCTCCTATACTCATGTATTCATGAAATTTTTCTGTTAAGGATACCCTTTATGCATAAAAATATATTCAAAAGAACTTGTGTTGGATACATTCTCATTTTCCTTCTGCTGAAAAGAGTATAATAAGAATATTGAAGCAAAAATTGACATTCTACATATTATTTTTTTTCTCAATATTTCGATAAATACGCATTGGCGAATTGGCACTACGTAGTTAGTTGAACATTCATAGTATTAGTGAATTTTTTTTTCATGAGTGTGTAGTGTAGCATTCTGTTTTCAGATAAAAGAATCAACAACTGTAATAACTTGCATTAATTCTGAAACCATCTGTTAGGTTGCAATCGATTGTTTGGATGTTCTCTGTTAACGGAACGTGAGCATTGAATTGCTTGTTTAGAAACAATAATTGAATCAATTATGTGAATGAAGTTCCACATTTCACAACTTATCTCTTTTGATGATTTGCGTCAAAGCAATTGAGCATTATTCATGCCTATTTTGAACACCCTTTAACTTGGAAATCAAAGAAAAAGAAGTGGACGTGAGCCAGTCCCGATGGAGTCATATCAAAGAACCAAATTGTCTTCATAATTACCAATAAGAAAAAAATAGTCCAAGAAGTCACTGTATTGAATACCTAGGTTCTCCATAGGGAGTGATATTAGAGCTGTTCGTTCAAAAATCATTCTGCGCATATAAGTGAAACAAGAAATTTTAAAGTTAGTTCGAAATTCGGTGAAGAGAAAACCAATAACAGCCCTAAATGCAGATCAATATTGTCGACTCCTTTAAACAAATTTGGCGACTCTCGAGAATACACAGGAAGAGAAGGTGGATATTGAAAAAATGAACAATCAAATAGAACCTAATAGCAATAATGAGAACGAAAAGTGGTTGCCAGAAAAACAAACATTGAAAACTGTGCAGCTGATGGAAAAAGGTAGAGATCGGAAAACGAGCACTCAACAAACGCGGGACAGTTGAATCAACTAAATAAAGAAATAAATATCTTAGACTATTAGGAGATATATGAGACGACAAAAAACGGAAGAAATACTCGGAGCAATTGAAGATAATGCTGGGACAAGGGTACTGAGAAAACGACTTTCAATTGGAAGGAAACAAATTGGAAAGATCTATGATGATCAACAACAAATAAATAGAAGATTATGCTTTCTGTAAATAAATTCTATGAGAAATTGTATGAGGATGATGAGATCTCAAATAAATAGCAATAGGCAAAGTATTCCAGTATAAAAATGATGTATCCGATGACATCCCAGATATAATCATAAGCGAGCTGAAATATAGTTTAAAAACATGAAATACAACAAATCGCCCGGAGATGATGCTGTCACCGTTGAACATATTGAAATGAGAGGAACTGTGCTTTACTGCTTTGAAAGTTATTATATTGACTATTTAATGCATGTCTGAGAAATTGTACAACACCAGCAGAATGGAAGAAAGTAGAAAGCTATTGACGTATAGATACATAAAAAGTGGACTTAGCAAATATCCAGAATAGGGCTGGGACTTTTTCGCGTTTTTGTATTCGAATATTCATTCTTAAATTTATTTGATTATTCGAATAATTCATCAAAACAAATATTCATGCTTGATAATTCATGAATAGTCATGAATATTCAACTATTCGTTGAATATTCAACGAGTATTCATTGATTATTCAATGATTATTCAGTGATTATTCAATGATTATTCAGGGATTACTCAATGAATATTCAGTGATTAATCAATGAATATTCAGTGATTGATCAAAGAATATTCAGTTAATATTCAGTGATTATTAAACTCATGTTTTAATGAACCATTACAATCCGTGCGTTTTGATCAGTGAATATACTCTTGGCGACGTGGTATAATCGTTTTAGTTTTCGCCTCTCGCTACATTGCGATCATTTCCACAGTAACGTAATTGGAATTTCGTCAAAAAAAAAAAAATTTAAAGACGAGCTCAGTGAAATGTTATTGAATTTTTCAAAAGGCAGCGCTACCATTATAGTTCTATTAATAAATAAGAAATTAAAAATTGTATTTATATTTTGATTATACGAACTTCTTCAATCGACGTATTTCGCGAAACACCACTCTAGTTTCGCTCTCGTTACTCAGTGTATAATCGAATATTTTTATGCTCTTATTATATTATAACTGTTTATTCAATGAATATCAAGTAAATATTCAATGATTATTCAGTTAATACTTATCCAAATATTCTACTCAAAAAACCTAGCCACCTAGATCTTCGTTGATATCTAGCAAAAAATATGCATGAATATTTAACAGATCTATTTTACGAACAGGTAATACTGAACAAAGTTCACTATTATTGATGTATAAATGATAAAATGTTCGTTATTCTTGGAAAATCGGGAGTACTCTAGTTTTACCGAAAAAATTGTCATATTTTTATAATCAAATTGTCGTTTGGTAAATGCAGAAATTATTTTTACATGACAACGTACAAAATACAATAGATCTTTAAATAGACTCGGTAAAACCTTCGCCAAGACAATACAATCCACATAGACCCATTACAGGTCTACAGGCACAAAAAGAATGATCGAGCGGATTCTGAGAACATCCTTCAAGAATACACTTCATTTGAATTATATGAAATTTTCGAAAAACTTTGTTTTCTGATTCAGTTTTGTTTGGGGGGGATGTTACTCCAGACTCCAGTTGATGTGTGTACATTTTTAGACCTCAGATTTAAAAGATAGATTCGTCGGTTCGCAGTTCAGAATGAAACAATATTTGACCACAGAAATAGAAAATTGAGAAATGTCTAGAAATGACAATGCATACGGAATAATTTTAATAAGTTTTTAATAATTTAAAACCAAATTCTGTAATGCAAAATTTGGTTTTAAATTATTAAAAACTTTTTTACATAGACAGAATAATACATAAGAACCACCATAAAAATTCTGATGATTGAAATTTGAACATAACAACACTGTTTTGAAAAATTATTAAATAGTTTTATTTAGGTTGTGACGGCGACTTTCTTCCGATTGTTGATTGTCTACTATTTCCCTTCTATATTACCTCGGGCGCCAATTGCGATAGGTTTTATAAGGTCGCAATTCCTTACGTCGCTCACTATTATCGACCCTGGGTAGCTTTTAAACAGTTGGAGAAGGGTTCGATTCAATCTAAGGTAGGAGCGATTGACCAGTGGTGATTTATTTTACTAAATGGCAGTAAATGTCTATGAGATAAATAAAAGACACCCTGACGAAACACTCTATATTTAACAATATCCGTTTCCTTATGTACAACACCAAATTATATACAATACTATCCTATATATACAATAATGCAAAAGGCTACTAAACGCCAAAAGCAAATATTTACAATGCAACACGGTACGGAACGAGAACTAAGCGAGGTGAGCAGGTGGCGTATATCAAGCAGCAGAAATGAGTAAGCGGTGAGCAGGCAAATTTAGCAATGATAAAAACGGTTAAGTGCGGACAAGCGTGGAAAGCATGCAGATTGGCGTGTGAAATGCAGTCTAATAAGTCAGATGTGACTACCTATCCTGTGTTCCGTACGGTCTGGTTCGATACCTCTTTATTAGAAAAAGCAAGCCTGAACAATATCTTCGAATCCGGTCTTGTATCGGCGCATCCACCAAAAATGGATATTAAGTCAGACTGGGCAGGGTGACTCACCGAAATGACCACGGTGATCAGTGAATCGGAAATAAGCGACCCCTCTCCACAAGAGAAGGAATTCCGTCTGGTGGTCCCAAATAAGAGTTGCTCGCAATAAGGGACCCGACACACGGATTCCACTTGAGAAAGTTGGGTCTTAGAAACAGATTTCAATCAGGGTACTCGTCGGCGCATCCACCAAAATAAATCTCAAGTCCGACTGGGCAGGGTGCCTCACCGAAATGACCACGGTGATCCGTGAATCGGAAATAAGCGACCCCTCTCCACAAGATAAGGAATTCTGTCTGGTGGTCCCAAATAAGAGTTGATCGCAATAAGGGATCCGACACACAGATTCCACTTGGGAAAGAAAGATCTAGGAAATAAATTTCGTTTGGGGTATACTTTGGCGCATCCACCAATTCTAGACTCGAGTCAGACCGGACAGGGTAATTCGCCGAAAAGGCTGCTGTGATCCGGAGATCGGAATTAAGCGACCCCTCTCCCCAAGATAAGGAGTTTTGCCTGGTAGTTCCAAATAAGAGTTGCTCGCAATAAGGAACCGGACAGACAAACTCCACTTGAGAAAGAAAGATCTAAGAAATAAATTTCGTTCGGGGTATACTTTGGCGCATCCACCAATTCTAGACTCGAGTCAGACCGGACAGGGTAATTCGCCGAAAAGGCTGCTGTGATCGGAGATCGGAATTAAGCGACCCCCCTCCCCAAGATAAGGAGTTCTGCCTGGTAGTTCCAAATAAGAGTTGCTCGCAATAAGGAACCTGACAAACTCCACTTGAGAAAGAAAGATCTAAGAAATAAATTTCGTTCAGGGTATACTTTGGCGCATCCACCAATTCATAACTCGAGTCAGACCGGACAGGGTAATTAGCCCAAAACACTGCTGTGATCCGGAGATCGGAAATTAGCGACCCCTCTCCTCAAGATAAGGAGTTCTGCCTGGTAGTTCCAAATAAGAGTTGCTCGCAATAGGGAACCGGACAGACAAACTCCACTTGAGAAAGAAAGATCTGAGAAATAAATTTCGCTCAGGGTATACTTCGGCGCATCCACCAATTCACGACTCGAGTCAGACCGGACAGGGTAATTAGCCCTAAACACCGCGGTGATCCGGAGATCGGAAATTAGCGACCCCTCTCCTCAAGATAAGGAGTTCTGCCTGGTAGCTCCAAAAAAAAGTTGCTCGCAATAAGGAACCGGACAGACAAATTCCACTTGAGAAAGAAAGATCTAAGAAATAAATTTCGCTCAGGGTTTACTCCGGCGCATCCACCAATTCACGACTCGAGTCAGACCGGACAGGGTAATTAGCCCAAAAGACCACGGTGATCCAGAGATCGGAAATTAGCGACCCCTCTCCTCAAGATAAGGAGTTTTGCCTGGTAGCTCCAAAAAAAAGTTGCTCGCAATAAGGAACCGGACAGACAAATTCCACTTGAGAAAGAAAGATCTAAGAAATAAATTTCGCTCAGGGTTTACTCCGGCGCATCCACCAATTCACGACTCGAGTCAGACCGGACAGGGTAATTAGCCCAAAAGACCACGGTGATCCAGAGATCGGAAATTAGCGACCCCTCTCCTCAAGATAAGGAGTTTTGCCTGGTAGGTCCAAATAAGAGTTGCTCGCAATAAGGAACCGAACAGACAAACTCCACTTGAGAAAGAAAGATCTAAGAAATAAAATAAATTACAAATAAATCACACTCGGAAAGTATCGATGGAACACAGGAAAGTCACCGATAATACAGACAGGAATAAAACGGTTCTTACCAACCCTAAGAATTTCCCACTTCACTACACGAACTCAAATTCTTTTCGTGTACGGGCTAAGTGTCAAATTCACGAATATAAAATACGGCACTAAAACGTCCAACGTTCAAAAGAAAAATTGCAAACTAAAAATTAAACTCTAAATTGTTACTCAAGAAAATCCGCTCAATAACTATGAAAATATATAGCTCGAAGACACCGACAGGAGTAAATCGGAAAATATCTTGATACTTCGAAGACACCGGCGAGACTAATCCTCCTTTTCCAAAATATTTCACTTGTAATCTCGGTTGGAAGGGGAAAATTTCGAGTCTCGAAATCGGCGGTGTACCTATGAAAAACGAACGACAACATGTAAAAAAGAACATATTGAAGAGATAACGTCTATCGCGTTGTCGCTCGAAAGTTTTTATACATAGGCTGATATTTTAAATTGCATCGTTATATTTTCATGAAATAAATAAATCAGAAATTATTCCAAATGAAAATTTCTGAATTGGATGAAAAATACCTTCACTGCTCTCAATCAAAATTTTATTTTCACCTACTCATACGATGGTAGAATAATGATGAAATTCTAAACCTGGGGCAAATTATACTGGGTGATTCTAATAAAATAATTATTGAATTCTAAACCTGGGGTAAATTATACTAGGTGATTCTAGTAAAATAATTATTGAATTCTTAACCTGGGCTAAATTACCGGGTGATTCTAGTAACGAATTTCACTTCGTTACAAGGTATTGATTTATTTATTTAATTATTTTTTTTTAGATAATAGCGTTTTCTGCTCGTTGCACTGGTGCGCACTGATTCACCAGGACAAGTGTGCACTGAGTGCAACCTGTGACGTCATTCACTTTTACGGGTTGCCCGAGAAATGACATTTGAAATTGACAAATGAAGCTGAAAACGAGTGTCTTCTCAGTGCACTTTTACCAGAGAACTCTCGCGACGTTTCACACACAAACACAACAATCAAACCCTAAGTTTACCATAATTTAATAATAATAAAAATACAAATACCTAATGATGGAAACCGAAAATTCATTGCCAGGTAAGCATATTAGTACCTATTATTATGGATAAAAATTGTATATTGAATAAAAAAATGAGATAGATTCAGACAAAATATAAATTAATGAAAAAAAATACAAGCAACTGTTTACTCAATTGGGTTCAAATAAATTTCAAGTGTATTTTACAACAAACTACGAAATAATTCAGATTTAAATTAATTAATTTTAAATTATTTTCTTCAATGTCTTTTTCATGCAGTCCTGTTTTATTGTTTCTAATAATAATTCCTATTCTAAGCTTCAATTCCAAACCCTTTAGTTTTATCACCTTTACTTTTATATATTTCAAAACTTAATTTTTACTATCATTACAAACATAACAAACCATCTATCATTTATAAATCTTAATATCACGTTTGAAACCGAGATATTTTACGAAATAGATGAATTAGAAATTTTGATCGAGAAAATTCCATAACACTAGTAGAGTACCTGAAACAAAATTATTATTAGATAAGTACGAGCAGTACTTATCTTTGGTTGGGCCTATGAAAAGATTTAGGTCTAAAAGAGCAAATTGTGATAGATGTTGAAAACCTTCTGCAGATAAAAAAACCGATGTACAGTGCGAAAACAGATATAAAACTATTTTGAAAAAAAAAAGGAATAGAAAAAAAAAATAGATATTCCTTATGAAGAGGAATTTAATAAAATTACCGCTCAAGATGATAGTGAAGAGCCAGAGATGATGAGAGGGTCTGAAAAAACAATATTCAAGTCACACAATGTTTCTGAAAACAAAAATTCTTAAAAGAGACACCTCGAAGAAAAATTTGAAGAAAAAAAGCCAAAAAAGAGCACCACTTGAAGATGAAGATGATTCTGAAAACTCTGCACATTAAGTGAATATCTCCATATTCGCACTGGAAATGAACCAGGGCATAAGCAGAAAATGTGAACACTGAAATAGTGCGCACAAAAAACGTAAGCGGAAAACGACACACTCGATCAGTGCAGCACTAGTGCGCACCAGTGCAACAAGCAGAAAACGCTATAAGTTATTATTGTAGTTTATGTTGTAGCCCTCTCAGAGCCCTGGATGAATACTATAAAATAAAGTAGAAACTAGTTGGCCTTTTTCCCAAAAGCTGATTTTGTGAGAAAAATTCTTGACCTAGAAACCTGTGAGAATTCACTCAAAAGTACTAACCTTGAAGGCTTTCCACGGCGAAAAACGTAACCACCTACGCTTAGCTGATGACATAGTACTGGTGAGACACAAATGATGCTGTATGAGCTGAAACGAGCCTCAAAGAAGGTTGGTCTGAGGGTAAACACTTGCAAAACTATGAATCTTGATTAACCTCGTAGCAAGTTCAAATTAAGCTCTCGACAACCATACAATAAAACAAATAATATTCTCTTATAAGTATCTAAGCCACAAAATTCATTTGGGTAGAGACAACCAATATTTTGGGTTGTGAGGAAGAATTGGACCAACTTGGGCAGACTCCGAAAAATTTTAACTAAATCTTAAGATAAGATATTCCGGTCTACCTTGAAAGGAGATTCTCCAACGAGTGTATCTTGCCTGTGCTGATATACGGTGCCGAAACTTTGACCTTAACAAGGCGCAAAGTAAATAAGATAAGAGTTATACAGAGAGATTTTATTTTATTGAGCAACTTAACAGTATAAGGCAGATGATTGAATAATGTTATGACCTGATATACTGGGGAAGTTTCATATTTGGTTGTTGCATGTGATGGAATGTACAAAGTAGCATTATTTCTGGTAGAGTAACCATGAGTGTAGGACGACATGGAAGCGATTGGAAGAGGCCTATGTCCAGGAGTGGACTCAAACGGGCTGAAGAAGAAGAAGAAGAAGAACCATGAAAACTGGATAATGTTACCATTAAGTGTTCATGTTCCTTGATATAGGCTAAACATCTTTAAATATATAGAGAAAGTAGCGTTAAAATCTTATGTTAACGAAAGAAAGGCCTACAGGAATCACGTGGATGTAGGTGGAAAATCAGACGCATAATTCTCTTTTGAATAACAAACATCTTTTTAGAATCGACAGAGTTACCTCACAACAGATTTTTATAGTTCATATGACTATATACCAAGCTAAAGTAAACAGATATAACCGACTGGAATGGTAATGAATTATTTATCCTACTAATCGCATAGAAGGAACTACACAATTTTTTGCAAACAGCATCCACATGGAAATTCCAACTCAAAGAACTGTCCAGATGAATACCTAGAAACGTTATAGTCTCTTTCGAGACAACATCTTGGTCGAGGCATCGAATAACTAATCGATTATTATTAATATTTCTGATACTGAAATAAATGCATTCGGTTTTGTTTGAATTGAGAATGAGCTTATTTGAACGATACCAATTTACCAAATTGAGAATCAATGTATTGCAAAGCTTAGACAGCTCCTCAAGACTCCGAGCCGTGATCAACACTGACTTATCATCAGCAAATATAATCATTAATTCGGATATAATGTGTTGAGGTAAGTCATTAATGAACAAAAGAAATAGTAACGGACCAAGGACCGAGCCCTGAGGCACTCCCAAATCGATATCAAATTTCTCTGACCAACATTTATCTACTCTAACAGTCATCCACCGATCGGTAATGTAGCTTAAAATCCACTGGAAAATCCATACGTTAGTGAATCGATGTGTCGAATTCGATGTCAATATTGAATTAAGATTACCTGCGAATGTTTGATCGGTATCGTGGAGTTTCTGGAGATGATCGTGGTCATGACACCGCCGGCAGTCTCGATGCCAAGGGACAACGGCGTCACGTCAAGAAGCAGAAGATCAGCCACGGTTTCGGACTTGTCTCCGGACAAGATGGCGGCTTGGACTGCAGCCCCGTACGCCACTGCTTCGTCTGGGTTTATGGACTTGTTCAGCGCTTTGCCCTGGAAGAAGTTCTGCAGCATTGCTTGAATCTTAGGGATGCGGGTGGATCCTCCGACGAGAACCACTTCGTTGATCTGCGAACGTGTGAAAATTTGAGAGTGCAGTATCGTGAAAAGAATAAAATACAATGAAAAAACATTATGGAGACTGAAATGGAATATGGATGTTAATGTGCTTTCATAGAATTGTCCGAACTCGAATAAACAGGGGTTCATAAATTGGAGGAACATGAATGAATGAATGTTTTCGAGATATAGGGTGTCCTACAGGTAGTCCTACTTTTTTATGATTATACCAGTTCATCGAATTTTTGTTAATCTTCGCTATAGATTGGGTAAGAAAAGTATCAAAACCTATACTTATTGATTCATCACAGCTTACTAACCGGATATTTCTAATAATTTAGATTTTCCTAAGGATTTCTAGAGAATCATTTGAATTTTTTATACGAAATCGATTGCAGATACGACAATACTACAAAAGACTAAAAAAGTGTAGTACTAGACCAACGTTTCTATTTATGAGAATTGTTTGAATTTTTTTTTCTCCAAATTGGTACCAGATACGACAAAACTACAAGAAACCAAAAAGTGTGGTACTGGATCAAAGTTTATTTTCAAATCACTATCACTGGTCCACCAAAAAAAAGTTGTGAAGGAAGAAAACTTGTATTGTTCCAGAAAAAATATCACCCTTTAGATAGACATTCAAAATTAGCATATCATGCGACGAGAATTTTCAATTGGGATATCTATGCTAAATTCAAGTGGAATATCTTGTAAAGGGAAGGTGCTATGAGAAAAAAAATTGAAAAAATCAAAAACTTGAATTAAACTTCAACAAAAGCGTTTGCAGATCCGTTTTCATGGGACTTTTTTCTTAAAATGGTCCGAGGAATCTTCATCGTCATGTTCCTTCGTACCTCCAATTCAGGAACACCCTGTACACAGGATTTTCCAATAAGAATATCCCGCTATCTGCGTAGTGTTCTTTGAAATTAGGCATTCCTCAAACGACATCGACCGTATTTTTCATAAAACCCCAGACTTAAGACTCAAATATGGAACGATACATGCTTCAACAACTCGTTGATTTTGTTAAAATTCACTACAATAATGATGAAAATTCAGTCACAGTGCGCAAAACTAAAGTTCTTTTGGTTCGTCGTAAAGCACTTTCTCGCCGGCCATAGTAAAGGGTGTTTTTTTCAGAGCTATAGAACTTTAAATTGCAATAAAACAACGATGGATTATTCGATTGACATGAATTTTATTTATCCGCAAGATAATCTTGTGGCATTACATTTTAAATATGATTTCTGGCATATGACCGCCACGGCTGGCTCGGATGTAGTCCAATCTGGACGTCCAATTTTCGATGACTTTTTCCAACATTTGTGGCCGTATATCGGCAATAACACGGCGAATGTTGTCTTCCAAATGGTCAAGGGTGTACAGTCAAGCTACGGTGTATAGAATTTATACCGTGGTCAAACATGATTATTAGATGTGGCGCCACTGTGCTCAACATGGCAGCCTGGAAAACCCCCCATCCTGTCTCAACAATTACACCCCTAGTAGGAAAGACTGAGAGAGTCCTACGCTCTCTCTGGTCCCAACCGTCAAGTGATCAACACGTTCCCGTTAAGAAGCCACGCGCCGCACACCACAGTTGTAAACCTTGGAACCAAGCAAAATATACACGTAAACCCGATACAGTCTATTTCTCGTTCCCGAAAGGGGAATATGCACGCATATTCATGGTCCTTCGAGCCGGATAATTACTCGAATATTGGTGTTTCTACTCGATCGGTGCCTATATTTGATTGATTATTCGCGTTGTGCAGTAATGTGTTGTGATTCAAGTGGCATTTTTTACATTTTCCAGATCGACAATTCCACTTGAAATGTCCAGGTCTTGAACAATTACCGCATAAACGCAATCTTTTCACCTCATCATATTTTTCTTGTGGAGTTAGTTTAATGAAATCGGCACAGTTATAAATAAAATGATTTACCGTATTGCAGAAAGGACATGTGGATGCATTTTCTCTTTGACCAGTTACAGTTAACGCATAATCGTGAGCTTTATATCTGGACGTTTGCATTTGTGAATGTGGTCTTTGACTCTGATTCTTCGCGAATTTATGTTCATTTATTTATGTTTTTTGTCATTTTCGGCTATGGTTTCTAAAGTTATACATTTTTTGCTTAAAAAATCTATCAATTGTTTATATGTAGGTAGTTTTTCGTTGTCTAATGTTGGAACCACAGCTCCTGGACATCATGGTTGTTCAATTCAGGAATGAAAAGGTTAGTAATCATGGCTCTTTACCGATCACCATTGACTATAACGTTCTGGCCATCATCGTTTTTGAAGAAGTACGGACCAATGATTCCACCAGCCCATAAAGCGCACCAAACAGTCAGTTTTTCTGGATGTAACGGTGTTTCGACATACACTTGAGGATTCACTCCAAATGCGGCAGTTTTGTTTGTTGACGTAGCCATTCAACCAGTAGTGCGCTTCATCGCTAAACAAAATAAAATGGACGTGGTGCGCGATACGTATTCGGCACAGAACCATTATTTTCGAAATAAAATTGCACTATTTGCAAGTGGTGTCAAGCGTGAGTCTATTCATGAAGAATTGCCAAACCAAACTGAGAATAAATCATTTGACAGCTGTTAAATCGGTCGCCATCTTGAACAGTAATGCCAACTTAAAGTTATATACCTCGAAAAAAACACCCGTTACAATTAGTGAATTCTAGCTGTTGGGACAAGTTAGTGATGTGAAGAATCAAAACCGTTTGCGTCACTCAAGAAAAATTGAGAATATGGCTGCTGTAACCCGTAGTGTTACAGTAGTGACGAAAAGTCAGACTTCTTAATTATTAGGCCTTCCTCAAATGACAATACACCGTATTTTGCATAAACTTAGGGCTTAAGGTTTTTGAGTTCAGTTAACACAAGAACTCAAGCCGTTCGATCACCAAGCAAAGTCGTATCTTCGCTGATTGATGCATCAAAATGATCGGGCTTTTCATCGAAATGTCATCTTCAGTGATAAGGCTTATGTTCATCTGTTCATAAGCAGAATTGTCCCCTTTGGGGCTCATTAAATCTAAGAATGATTGTTGAAAAGCCTCCAAAAGCTCACCGTATCACTGTTTGGTGCAGTTTTTGGGCTGGTGGTGTGACTGAACTTCACTACTGCACTACTGCAACTTTTACGGACAATGGATTGCGACCGAGCTATGTTTAATCATTTTTACTGACCGTAATTGGAAGATATTGAATCGAATCAATAGCAATATTGCAAGAAAATATTTCTCGACCTAGTAATTATCGGAGAAGTGTTCAAAATTGGCCACCGAAATCTTGATTTAACACATTTAGACTTTTTTTTGGAACCACGTGAAAAATAGATGGATACCAATGCTCAACAATTGACATTTAATGTGGAATTCGCGAAGTTATCGATGACATACCGTAAATGTGCAAATTGGAAACTTTCATGAAAACGATATGGTGCTGCAACCGTAACCATGGCCAGGGCCCCCGCAAGGGTCATCAACCCCCGTGTGCCGAAAATATTTAGGCGCCCCTTAATGGGGGGAAGTGGAGGAAAACGTCGCAGGATAATCGAAAAAAAAATTTTCAGTTTTGTTAGGAATTTAGTGTAGAAGAGTTAAAAAAAACTATCAGCAACCTTTATTGAATGCCTTAAGAACTTTATGCTGTCAGTTGTTACATAATAAATTTTTTAAATTTTTCATTATTTTATTCGAGCATTCGATTAAAACCGCATTTCATTTTAATTTTGTAATGAAACTACAGAGGTTTCAAAACCTGAGCTTTATTCTTCTTTAAATTATTCATAAATATATAAACCAAACAATAAACACATAACAAATGAAATATTCTATTATAGGATCAAATTAAATGGATGTTTTTCTAGATTTGGCTGCTGCGAATTCTTTTATTATATCATCAAAATCAATTTTATCGAGTATCTCTTGCTCTATAGCTAAGATGGCCAACCAGATAATCAGTGGCGACGCCAGCTTTCGAAAACAGGGGTGGCCAAGAGGGGGCCAGATTTTTTTCGGGGGGGCCAAAGTACAGCGAAACTAATTCTGCTGATTAATTAGCCTTAGTATGTCACATTTTAGGGTGGGCCAGCAGAATTTTAGGGGGGCCCGCGCCCCCAATCTGAAGCACATACCCTATTCCTGTTATAATAATTAATTTTTGGCAAAGGTGAAATATAATTTTTTCAGAATATCAAACGGCTACGACATTAAATAAATAATACAGATATCCAGGATGCATGTTAAAAACAAAATTAAGTATAATATGATGGTGGCTCCAGGTTACAAATTCAAAATATCAAAGTCGATTCGATTTTTTCACGATTACAAACAATACTTCCCTATTTGAGGGAAATAAAATATTATTATGGTATCTAGGTATGGGCTTATTTAGGATGTGCACCATTTTAAACAGAGAAAATAAAATAACGAATTTTATAGACCTAATGAAATGCAAATGCTGTATGTGGATAGGTACTTACCATTTCATAAAATTTAATTTAATCACAAAAAAACAGTGAAACAAACCACAATTTCACAAAATACAAATCTTTTCAATTTTTAATTATCTGAGTATTTTAATTTTTTGCGTCTTGACCCTTAAACGTTTGGAAATGAAATAAATATTATTTGGATCACGACGCCCTCTGCTGTTATAGCGTAGCAAGCAGATTTTGGTAGTTTCAGAAATTCTCCGTAACCTGTAGTATTTTTCTACATATGGTATCGTAAGAAATTTTCAGTTATTCCCCTGGCTAAAAGCTATCGTTTCGGTATTTATGATTGTTTATGTTAACCATATGCGTGTGTTAGTGATAATCAAAGAAATGGTGCCTGCCGTCCGGTGCAAGTGGCCCATAAAGAAATCCCGTACCGACAAAGGGATGATTATTTATGATTCATTTACTCGAAAAGAATCGTTTAATTGCAATCTGTGGCCGAGGATATTTTATACCGATTGCGACGTTCGGGAACTTGCATAAATTGAAAAAAAAGGAGTTTGGATGTGTAATAGATGTCTTTGCACGTTGAAAATTGTTGAAAAAATTAAAAAAAAACTTTTTCAAAAACCTTTGGTCCTTCGGTTTTTCATGCGGTCTATAAGAGATTTTGGCGCCCCATTAGAGTGGCGCCCGGTTGCACGGGCAGTTGCGGGGGCCCTGACCATGATATTATTTTATAAATCCAAGCTTTTGGCTATTATCATAAACATCCTTAGGGATCGAAAATTGAGTTGTTCCTCATTTTTTTGGATGAGACAGTTTTTTGAGGAACGACTCAGTTTTCGTTCCCTGAGGATTACAATTATAATAGGCGAAAGGTTGGATTTATGAAATTAAGAGTTTTTCAGAGATGTTTGGATTCCTTACCGAATACAAATACCTACAAATGATAAATTCAAGCATAATATAGAAACAAAATTAAATGGGAAAAAATTTCTGTTGTGAAGTTAGGAGCTTCTGATGTGCTAATTGTACTATCGGAGACCACGCAACTGAATATATGTGTGTAAATGTACAGGGTGGCCACTTTTTCAATGGGATTGTATTGGTAACTTTTAAACGATAAGAGTTAGAATGTCGGTCAAATGGAGAAAAAATTGCATGCATAGAAGCATTATCAAGCCGTTCAAACAAATCGAGATTATCAGAGCCGGTTATTGAGATATCATAAGACAAGTAAATTCTGTCATTTTGCTTTTGCTTTTTTCCCATTTTTTTCAAGTATTATCAAAAAATGTTACAGGAATTTTTTATTCAACAGTAAATTGTTCTCAATTTGACGTAATCAGATTTCGTATACAACGTTTCGTGCTCTCTGGGCCACCCTCAACCTCATTTTTTTCAATACGGACCTGTATATTTTATGACACTTCTCGAAATAACTTTTAACGCTGAATTCAACGATATATCATACAATGTCATTCAAAGTTCATTTTCAGGTGATTTTGACCCTTATCCAATTTTTTTTGGGTCGGATCTGTAGTGAATGCAATTTATCAAAAACTGCTGTTAATGAAATAGTCAAGAGACGCGAATACAATGATTTTAAATTTGAAGACCAAGCCTTGCAAAACTAATATCGTAATGATATCAAAATAAAGTTCGATTCTGTAATTTGTTTCAACGGAACAAATGACATCTCCCACAATAGTGATTTCTCGCGAGAAGATTGAGAATGTATTGGAAGGTATTCAAGAAGACGAAATAAGCAAATGTATAAGAAGTATGGGTTCCAGAACCAATTAGTGCATTTTATAGAATGGTGGACATTTCGAACACTTACTTCGTTAATCTTCATTTACTTTCGAATAATCATTCGATTTTTCTTTCATTAAATGATCATTCGTTTAATTATTATGAATTGAAATATGTAAATAATTATTACTTGTTTCTTGATTTGATTCTGATATGTTCCATTTAGTTCAAGATGAGTGAGTTGATTTTCTCATCGAAATGTATTGCATGTTGTTAATTTAACTAAAGATACCTAAATGTAATACAGATCCGACCCAAAGAAATTTGGATAAGGGTCAAAATCACCTGAAATTGAACTTTGAATGACATTGTATGACATATCGTTGAATTCGGCGTTAAAAGCTATTTCGAAAAGTGTCATAAAATATACAGGTCCGTATTGAAAAAAATGAGGTTGAGGGTGGCCCAGAGAGCACGAAACGTTGGATACGAAATCTGATTACGTCAAATTGAGAACAATTTACTGTCGAATAAAAAATTCCTGTAACATTTTTTGATAATATTTGACATAAAGTGGAAAAAAAAGGAAAATCAAAATGACAGAATTTACTTTTCTTATGATATCTCAATAACCGGCCCTGATAATCTCGATTTGTTTGAACGGCTTGATAATGCTTCTATGCATGCAACTTTTTTTCTATTTGACCGACCTTCTAACTCTTATGGTTTAAAAGTTACCAATACAATCCCATTGAAAAAGTGGCCACCCTGTATATGAGGTCTCCAAACGCGTAATTAGAGCATGAACGAACGAACGCTCAAAAGCTCCTTACTTCACATTTCCCTCATCTCACCTGACCCCTCGACAATTTTGCATCCTTGATCGCTTTCTCGACGGGCTCCATCGTCCTCTTGAATATCGTCATATTCATCTCTTCGAATTTCGCTCGGGAGAGGTTCGTATAGAGATCGATTCCCTCCGCCAAGGAGTCGATTTCGATAGAGGCCTGGGTGGCGGAGGAGAGCGTCCTCTTGGCCCTCTCGCAAGCGGTCTGCAATCGTCTGAGTGCCCTCTTGTTATCCATAATATTGACCTGGACCGGGAGTTACTTATCAAAGTTTTCCCCGGGAGGAAGTTATCGTGTTTCTACCGTAAGGACTTTGTGAAGAGGTTGGGATAAGCCAACGATTCGATTTTCTATGCCCCCATCGAAGCGATGGCTTCGAAACGAAAAACACTGCAAATTTTACGGGGAGATTCGAAGGAGTTTTTTCTATGATAGATTCTCAAGGAACAGATAAATTAGAATAAGAGTCGTCTTATTACCACGAGGTACACATACTACTTTTTCTGAATTCGCAATCAACATTATCATAAATTTAAGATTTTTTCAAGTGAATAACGATTTTTGATGATTATAATTGCCTGATAGATTTTATTTGCTCGAAGTACCAAAATGTTGTTTCTCTAATTCTGTGGTTATTCCGTTCATTCTTCCACATCTTGTAGAACAAAATCGTGCGAGAATATATCAGAAACGCACAGTTTTCATGGTTATATTTTATTATTATATGTTGGTACTCCGAACTTTCCGCCACGGCTTTATCTGTCAATTCATCAATTTGACTTAGAGAAATCAGTTCTGCCAACCAACATTTTTCAATGAAAAAATCACTACATTATATTTATGGAAATATTTCATTAATTTCAATGAAAATGCAATGAATTAGAGAAAATAATGTATAATACTCGTTCAGAAGGCTCATTCTTCCACTCGTTCATTCCAAAACTCGCCACTTCGTGGCTCGTTTTTGAATGTTGAACTCGTGGAAGAATATCAATGCCTTCTGCACTTGTATTATAAATAACTATTCTTATGGCTCGAAGTACTAAAACTGTTGCTTCTTGTTCGAAGAACTGTATAATGTTGCACAAGATCTGAAGTGGTGGTCCAAAAATTTTACTTCACGATATATTGGTGGTGTAGGATCAGAGAAACAGGAAAATGATACTCTGTTAGTTCGCCGACTTTTCGGAAAAATTTATTTCCATCCTCAGGGCTCTACCAAATTTACGGAAAACAACATTTGTAACATTGATGAAGGTGTCTTTCCTATGTGAACGCGAGAACAATTTAGACAACTGATTTTATAAACAACGTTGGAGTTCAGAAGAGTTGGTTGACAATACTGAAAAAATGCTTTCCTAAGGTATTTGAACTTTTGAAAGACACCCTGACGTTCTCCTTTTGAATAATCTTGAATAGTCTTTCTGAGAGGCCTTTGATATATATGAGTTTGTTATAATGTAAAACTGTACTCGAAAGTTCATCAGATGAAAAGATCTGTGGTGGAGAGGGTTTGAGAGACTCCCCTAATATTTTGTTTATGATATGCGCCGGATAGCTTTTGTTTAGTAAAATGGATCTGATTTTTCTCAGGTTTTTTTCATGATACCTTTTGTCAGAGAGGTTCAAGGCTCTGAACTTGAGATTTCGTATGACTTTATTTATCATGGCATGATGGGAGTGAAAACCTATATACCTGTCAGAAAAAGTAGGTTTATGATACAAATCAACGTACAAAAATTTTCATCCATGTGTTCAACTCTCATATCAAGGAAATTCAGAGCGCTTTTTGATTCCAATTCTAAAGTGACTAACAGAGTATCATTTTCCTGTTTCTCTGATCCTACACCACCAATCTATCGTGAAATGTATAATGTTGATTGTGGATTAAGGAAAATACGATAATAATTTTAACTTGTTTAATTTGCCTTGTTAAGCGTGAGAACACCAACATCGAATAGAACTGTAATTGTAATAATAATACTCATGAATACTACTGAATACTAATAACTTATGAATTCTGAGATATTATGGAAGCACTCGATATAGGTGAGAGCATGATGAGGGTAAGCATAGAGTTGTACCACAGAGGAATTCTTCTTTTTCCTGTGTATACCTTGACTCTACCTATAAAATCGTTTTATTGACAATAGATTCCTTTTATCGTTGTGACAAAAGTTAGATAATCATCACTTATTTCGGTGTAATATCCGTTTATCTCCCATATATACAGGGTGGGCCACGGTCGATAGTATCCTAGACTTTTACGGGAACGGTGGGTGAGAACCACTGCTCTTTCTTCTTTTCAGCACTGAGGTGTTGCCGCTTATATAAAAAAATACTAACAACTTCGATATATCAAATAGAACACCCTATTTATAATTACTTTTTTTAACTTTCTTGTCTCTATCTCTAGCTGTTTTTGAGTATTTGATTGATTTACTTCTGCTTTTGTGCAAAACATAGCTTCAATTAAACATTCATCACTTGGCTACCTGGGATTCTAGTAAGCTAAAATTTCGGGTATGGATTGGCAAGTATCATTTACGTGTAATAAAATAAGTCCCTAATCATACAGCGTTGTTTGAAATCACAGGCTTCAATATAATAATAATAATTAAACAAGCACTATCCGAAAAGAATCATTGAAAGGCCAACACTGCCGAAAAATTAAGGAGACAGAGGTTTGACGAACATCAAGGAACTTGCTCGTAGGCAGATAGAAAGCCTACGGGAAGCAGGTACATCAGAGGTCTACAAAAGTACAAAATACTGTGTGAAGCAGATGAATCAAGACCTTTACAACTTCACAAGGAGCAATTTTCATATAGCCACCAGACAATGCAAGAAAAACTGCAAAGATGGAGAGAGAAGCCCCTACATGGAAAACATTTCAAGGATCACGCGCAACTTTAGTTTTAGTGGGATTTCAATGTTTATTTACATCTCAACTATTCTTTTGTTATCTATGTAAAACATTTTTTTGGTGAATAAACTTATTATTATTATTATCATGTCGACATAGAAGAGTCGAACTATTGGCTAACATCAGGTGCAATGTATACAGAAACGGGAGGTTTTCTTCTTATCATCCAAGATCAAGTGATAAATAAACGATAATTTACTGCAAGTATATCATACTGATGATCGATTCCGATATGGATATCCTACGAATGAGACAATTCAACATATCACGAGAGGATGTCAAATGTTTGCAGGAAATGAATATGAAGAGAAACACGATGCAATAGGGAAGATACTACACCAGTAATTGCCAACCATATTAGAACTGATTCATTCTGAAAAAGTGCCATACTACAAGTACCGACTGAAGACCATTAACGAACGTTATAAACTTTACAGGGATATTACTGTTTCGACTGATAAAAGTCCCTCACAAAAAGTAGAGATACTTGCTTTGTTCCTCTGGTAATGAATGGAATATAAATATGCTTGAACTATGATGAAGAATTGCAGAAATTAGATACTGAAAAATATTTGCAGTGTTTTTCTTTCCAATTGAATGAAAATATATTGTACAGTAGGTACTCACTTTGTATTTCCTTTGGAATTCTTCTGCAAAATTTTCAGTCATAGTATTGTCAATATCCTGCCCACCGAGATGAGTATCACCAGCTGTAGATTTAACTTCAAAAATTCCACCAGCCTGAAGCAAGATTGAGACGTCGAATGTTCCACCACCCATATCGAATATAAGAATATACTTTTCGTTTTCGCCCTATAAATGGGACAAGCAGTTCAGTGTTAATCGAGCACATATCAAATATATTTCATCTGTGTATATTGATGTTTTTGTGCCTGAAACTGAAAGAAAGTCATCGACGAAGTAGAATAATGAAAAATAAAGGATCATGATCTTTTGATAAACACCCTGTTCATTTTTGATCCAAAACCACAACCAGTCTCATAATACTACGTATTTGCAGAATCAAAGATGAAAGAGGTTTTTTCGAAAAAAAAATTTCTGTAGAAAGATTTAAAGAAGAAGTGAGTCCCTATCGCCACGATTTTTTTTTTAATCCTATTAACTCATGAACCATCGAGTTTTCATTTATTCATTCATTTATTTATTCACTTATCTACATAAAAACTGTGGTAAATAAGTTTTTTTGACCCATCAAAATTACATGGGGAGTCACTAGAATTATACAAAAAAAAAAAAAATACATATATATATGTATAACACAAATTGTTACAATGATTACAAACACACGTTGAAAAACAACTACACATCGAAACGGAATTCAGACTAGGTCATCATCGAGGAATTCTTTGGCACTATAATAGGCTTTTTCCATCAACATCCCTCTGAGCCTTCTCCTCATCTGTCCCCTCTTAAGCGTTTTTAGGTTGGAAGGTAGCTTATTATATAATTTAATAGCTAAGTGATTTACGTTCACTTGAGCTGCTTTCACTCTGTGATATGGTATTTTGAAATTATCACGATTTCGTGTTTCATATTCATGATGACAGTTGTTCCTCTCTATTATTTCCTGATGGTCGAAAATATATAGTATGCAGGCAAGTATAAAAATACTCGGCAAGGTAAGAATGCCTTCCATCGGGAACAATTCCCTACAGCTTTGTCGCCAATGCCAATGCCAATGCCAATGTCGCCAATGTCACCAAAGGTATACGTCATATTGCAGAAATTGTCATCAAAAAAGCTATATAATTATTAGGCCCCGATCTAATGCACAGATGGCGGTGCTAGTATTAAATCCATATGATTTTAAGTTAGTAACAACTAAGATGCATAGAAGCATTTCAGTACCAACCTTCAAACGATACGTGTCAAAATTTGACAGCAGTCGGACCATTAGTTTGTGAGATATTGCGTTGTGAGTGTAGTTACATTTGATATTTGAAAAAAGATGGAAAAAAATAATTTCGTGTTCTGATGAAATATTGCTGTTTGAAGGGAAAAAATACTGTTGAAGCTAAATCTTGGCTTGATGAAGAGTTTCCTGGCTCTGCACCAGGAAAATCAACCATCATTGATTGCTATGCTAAGTTTAAATGTGGTGAAATGAGCACCGAAGACGGCGAACGCCCAAAAGAGGCTGTCACCGACGGAAAAATCAAAAAAGTTCAAAAAATAATTTTGAATAACCATAAGTGAAGTTGATCGAGAAAGCAGACATTGTGAAGATTTCATCTGAATATGTACCGGGTTTTTCACCATTTTTTTTTTTATACGCATCTCTCGGGAAAAGACAGCTTATAACGCTCTTTCAAGCCTATAATTTGACCCCCGCTTTAACTTTGTTACTAAAAGAGGTACAAAAAAATGTTCTGTACAAAAGTTTCACGAAATCGACTAGTGTTTCTTAAAATGATTTCAAAAAATTAAATATATACAGGGTGGGCAACATATTGATAGCAACTAATTTTTTTCAGATGGAACACCCTGTATATTTTTCTATATTTGACTAGCTCTTTTTCCCCTGATTTCGAATATATAACATATGTTTGGTCTTTCTCTCTTATTCTGAGTACACCAGAGATTCAAATTTTTAAGAACCACCTGGCATGCTCAGTAATCACTTTTCAAGTGGTAGGCTGCGATAACTCAAAATGCTCTTTTTTTAGTTATATCGTTGGCAACGATATGATGGATGCAACTCCATATATTCTCCCCTTGTAGCTTTCTTATTTTTATTGTTCTTCACATAAAGTGAAAATATCTCAAATTTTTCCTCTTTCTGTGTATGAAACGTATATCGTTGCCAACAAGATAACTCAAAAAAGGGCATTTTGAATTATCGCAGCCTTCCACTTGAAAACTGATTACTTAGCTTGCCAGGTGGTTCTTAAAATTTGAAACTCTGTGGTACTCAGAATAAGAGAAACAGACCAAACATATGTTATATATTCGAAATCAGGGAAAAAAGAGCTAGTCAAATATAGAAAAATATACAGGGTGTTCCATTTGATAAAATGAAGTTGCAACGAATATGTTGCCCACTCTGTATATTTTTCGTTTTGTGAAATCATTTTTGAAAACACTAATCGATTTCGTGAAACTTTTGTAGAAAACATTTTTTCGTACCTCTTCCAGTAACAAAGTTAAAGGAGGGGTCAAATTATAGTGAAAAACCCGGTACATCATATCATTCACGAATATTTGTACACGAGGAAGCTGTATGCAAAATGGGTGCCGCGCGAGCTCACAATCGATCAAAAGCAACAACGTGTTAATGATTCTGATCAGTATTTGAAGCTGTTTAAGTGCAAAAAATCCGAAGTTTTGCGTCGATATGTGACAATCATTTCACTCCGGAGTTCAATCGACAGTCTCAGTAGACCGCACACGATGAACCGAATCCAAAGCGAGGAAAAACACAACAGTCAGCTGGCAAGGTTACGGCATAATCATTCTGGGATGCTCAAGTTAATAATATTCATTGATTACCTCCAAAAGGGCCAAACCATCAACAGCGATTATTATATAGCGTTATTGAATCGTTTAAAGGATGAAATCGAAGAAAAAAGGGTGCTGTTTCATCAAAGCAAAATGTGCCGTATTACAAATCAATGAAAACAATGCCAAAATTGTATGAATAGGGCTTCGAATTGCTTCTGCATCCACCTTATTTGCCAGATCTGGTCCCCAGCGACTTTTTCCTGTTCTCAAACCTCAACAGAATGCTCGCTGAAAAGAAATTTAGCGCCAATGAAGAAGAAATCGCCGAAACTGAGGCCTATTTTGAAGTGAAAGACAAATCGTACTACAAAAATGGTATCGAAAAGTTGGAAGATCGCTATAATCGCTGTATCGCCCTCGAAGGCAACTATGTTGCATAATAAAATCGAATGTTGCCAAAAAAATGTGTTTTACTATGGTAGACCAGGGACTTTTCAATTGGCCTGTAAATCTGATATTTTCATAATGAATTACGGGCTTTTACCTTTTTATCCAGTCCATACGCTATGGCAGCTGCCGTTGGTTCGTTTATGATTCTCAACACATCCAATCCTGCAATTGTTCCGGCGTCCTTTGTGGCTTGTCGCTGTGAATCATTGAAATAAGCGGGAACGGTTATAACGGCCTTGGATACATTTGTTCCCAGAAAACTAGCCGCAGTCTCCTTCATTTTGCTCAGTACCATGGAAGAGATTTCCTCCGGGAAGAATGTCTTCGTTTCGTTCTTGTAAGAAATCTTGATTTTTGGTTTTCCCTGGTCGTTGATGACCTCGAAAGGCCAATGCTTCATGTCCTGCTTCACCGCAGGATCCTCGAATTTCCTACCGATGAGTCTTTTCGCATCTGCAAATGGTACAAAATTACCTTATCAGTCTAGATCGCAAGTTGGGGTTGCTCTTGTTAATATGAGTATTAGCTGATAGGATTTTGAAGGACGCGGACGTCTAAAAAAATGTTTTGAATTGAAATATTCAGTAATATATTAAAATTTTGAATGAAAAAACGCACTTTTTTAGAAATCTCTAAAAAAAAGTTCTTACTCTAAGAACTCTTTTTCCATCGCTGAAAATTTCGAATTAAGAAATTGAAAGATAATTTAATTGAACTTTTTCATCATACCTGCATCACAATTACTGGGAGCATTGCTATTGTAAGTAACGACAATGTTTTTTTTCGAGTGGCGCATTCTTGTGAAACTACATTGTTGAATAGTTGTGACAAGTGGATGGGGGACATTGACAGTGGTAAGATGATATTGGTAGTGTTTTTGGACTTTCAAAGAGCATTTGAGACAATTGATAGGAAATTACTGTTACTTAAAATAAAAAAACTAGGGTTATCTGGGAAAGTTTTTCAGTGGTTTGAGTCATATTTGACAGAAAGGACGCAAAAAGTAAAATTCGGAAATTTTGTGTTATCAATTGGGAAAAATGAATTTGGGGTACCTCAGGGTACAAATTTGGGAACAATTTTATTTCTATTGTATATAAATGATGTAGTGAAATATGTGTGTAATTGTAAGATAACTTTGTTTGCGGATGATACTATGATATATGTTTCTGGATATGATGTTGAAATTTTGTTCAAATTAGTTAACGAGGACTTAGATAGGTTGTTCATTTGGCTTTGCGACAATAATTTGAAAGTCAATATAAAAAAATCGAAGTATATGTTAATAGGTAGTGAATATAGGACACGTAGTACCGACATAAGTAATTTCAGAATTAATATTGACAAAGATGAAATAGAGAGGGTTACTAAAATGAAATACTTAGGATTGATTTTAGACGAGAATCTAAAGTTTCAGTTTCACGTGGATTATATCGCAAATAAAATGTCCAAAAAGGTTGGTTTCATATCTAGAATAAGGGGTAAAATTGGTATGAATACGTCACTGATGTTGTTTAGATCATTGGTACTTCCTCATGTGGATTATTGCTCGTCAGTTATGTTTAATTTAAATAAAGGTAGCATAGATAGGTTACAAAAAGTGCAAAATAGAGGTATGAGAATTATTTTGAAATGTAATAAAAGAATTCCCATAAGAAATATATTAAATTGTTTGAAATTGATGAGTGTCAATCAAAGGATTATTTATAGAACATTAGATATAATATTCAAAGTGAGGAATAAAATGTTACCTGAATATTTGAGTGAAAACCTAAAATTTGCTAATGAGATACATAATTATAATACACGACGTCGAGATAATTTTTACATAGAAAAAGTTAATACTATATTAATGAATAAATCCACATTTAGCAGGGGATTAGTTATCTTCAATAATCTACCTGAAAAGATCAAATATTGTAATAATTATAGAGAATTCAAAAAATTTTTAATGAGTTATATTTATGAAGAATTTAATTAAATTAGTGGATTATATTTGTATTGTTTTCAATAGCTGAGTGCTAAATAAAGTTCATTATTATTATTATTATCATTTTTCATTTGTTTCATTGGGCTGAGAGATTATTACTTTATTAGTTGAATTGTATCAATTTGTATAGGTATATTATGTTTTTGTTGTGTATATTTTTTTTTGTCTTTCATGGGTTAGGTGGAAGAGCAGGCTCTTCACTTGGAATGAACTGAACCCGCCCTTTGCCATATTTTTCAGTGACTATGATTAATTTTTTTCTTTGTCAATTTCAATAAAAACATATTATTATAATTATTGAAGATATGTTAAAGATGTGGTAATAGCATAAAATGCACGGGTATATTGCATAACAAGAGTTGTAAGAAGCATATTACGCACGAATAGAAAAAATGAATTGTCTCACAACCCGAGTTGTGTACTATACTTTTTCTATGATTGCATTCATTTCCCTGAAAACTCAGGCAAATCCAAAAACTAGATGCAAATCGCGACACAATTATGAAATGTCAAAAAGTTATCGGATACGTGCGTACTAAAGGTTTTTTCTTATTGGTTATTCGCCGTGCGTTTTACTTTACAGGTGCTACCGTAATTGTTTTTGATCGTGCTCTCGGTTTATGGTCAAGTAAATTGCACAGTTTAAGTTGTACAGTGCTTAAATAGATTATTACATAGTTGGCGACATATTTCTCCACGAAAATCGTATAAAAAGAGGAGGGCATACTCAAGCAAACCCTATAGGTACCTAAAATGAATACTTTAAGAGTTATATGAGGAAAAACCACAATTTTTAACTGTGGGGAGTGCTCTGAGACTTCCGGAAAACACAGAAAAAATCTGATTCGATGCTATGATAACTAATTTTTCCATTTCATGAATTATCATCAACTTTTCTTTGGGATTGTTGAGGAATCTATAAATCCAATATAAATTTCAATCACGAAAAATCAATTACAATTCTTGAAATATAAAATTTAGACATCGAATCATTTAATTTTAGTTTTCTTCTGTGTTTTCCGGAAGTCACAGACTACACCACACGGGTAGAGATTCCGGTTTTTCCTCATTCGAAGTTATTCCTCGATAACTCTCAAAGTATTTATTTTATTATTTATATATATTATTATTTTTATTTATCTAGGTAGGATTTGGTTGAGTACCCCCCCACTCTTTTTATACGTAGCATTGTCTCAAATAATAAAAAATAAAAGTTCATGATCTTTTGATGAGAAAAATGATGGTGACGTTGACCTTTTCTGTAGAAAGATTCAAAGAAGAATGGAGTCCCCGTCGCCATCACCTCTCTGCAGATTATCTACAAATCTATACCCATATTACAATTGAAGATTTCTTTCGAAGTGTTACCCACTCTTGTGGTGGGTTTCATAAAACTTTTATCGTGTTGATTTTCTCGAGCAAATCATTTTTGTGTTCAATTTCAGTTCATTTTTGACACTTCCATAGAAACTATAATCGATGAGTTGATAGGTCTATCAAAGTTTTTTGAAACCTATTGTTAAACGAAATTCCTTCTAGAATATCCCTTGCCGCTTCATGCATTGGTCTCATTATTTATACGACTAAAAGTCAATCAATTGTCACAGGGACCCGAAGAAGCTTAATTTTAGTTGATAGGCACGAACATCAGGTCATCCCAAACGGTGTGAAGATTCCCTATTCTTCAAGTGTCAGAAATCTGGGTTTGATTATGGATGAAACACTCTCTTGGGATACGATCGCCACCTTGAGTAAAAAACTCTTTCCATGCTTACATCAACTTCGTTGACGGTGTATTTTTTATAACTTTCGAATTTTGTAATATTTTCGTCATCAATATGTACCAGCCCCCTAATAGTCTTTGGCCTATAAATTTCGATATGATTCTTCTGGTTCTTTTCTTTTTTGTTTTCAGATTTCATTATAATACACTGTGCAAAAAAATTACCGCACATTATGAAAATCTCAAATTTATTCTACAACTGAATGATTATTGATAATAATGATAATTATTTTTATCAGAATTATGCATGCATTTGTTATCCATTTTCAACGTTTTTCTTCAATACAGATGTTTTTTTTTTCAGAGAATATGATTTAAGGCCTCGTGTCGCGGCAAGAGGCCCAGCTCTTACCCCAGCCCATCGAAGGGCTCGTTTGGATTTTGCGAGAGAGCATATCCATTGGGAAGAAGCTGATTGGGAAGGAGTTCTCGTCACAGATGAGTCTAGATTCTGCCTCTACCATTGTGATCGACGTTCCCTTGTATACAGACGTCCACATGAAAGATATGCTCAGTGCAATTTCCTGAATACTACTGGTTTCGGGGGAGGATCGATTATGGTATGGGGTGGAATATCTTTGACTGATATAAGAAACATTCTTGAAGTGCATGTAGTACCATTTGCCCCATACATTGGTGAAAATTTCATTTTTATGGAAGATAATGCCAGACTCCATCGTGCGCGCATCGTTCAGGAGTATCTTGAAGAGGTTGAAGTCTCCCGAATGGAATGGCCAGCAAGAAATCCAGATCTCAATCCGATTGAGCAGGTTTGGGACAACCTCAATAGAAGGCTGAGAAGTTTAGAAAATCATCCAGCTACTTTTAATGACTTAGGAATCCAACTCAGATAAATCTGGAAAGGATTAGATCAGAACATTTTAAGATCACTCATTTTGAGTATGAACCGTCGTTGCCGAGCTGTAATTAACGCAAGGTAAGTATTAAATCACTTATCAGCATTCCAGTATTTTGAAAATTGTTTATTTCTCTTCTTTCACATAAGATTCGGTGAAATCCTGAATTTTTCTTCCATTTAATGTGTCTTGTTTCGTTCAAAACCTTCCCGAGAGAACATAAAAAATGAGTTATAAAGTCAATGTAGAGATAACTTTCATTAAAATTGAGATTTTCAGAATTTGCGTTAATTTTTTTGCGCAGTGTATATGCATCGTTCACTTCTGGTGAAAAGATAGGATGAAAGGATTTCGTTGAGATGAAGAAGAAGCTCTTCAACATAAATATGTTGTTTTATAAACGAATACATAAACCAGTCACTACACCTATACGGGGAGACAGAGTTTTTCCTGAGGTTTTCATACGTTCTCTTGTTTCATACTTCGAAATGTATGATGCCCTGTTCGCATTTCCTCTGCTAATACTGAGATTCATCGACACATGCTTCATTGTTTGAAATGAACAATTTTTTGCCATTCCAAACTAGAAAGAAACCTTTATTTTTGACTGTTCCTTCCTATACTTGATTATGCCAATATGTAACGTTGAATCAGTTGAACAGACTCGAGCGCTTGCAGAATAATCACGTCAGTATTTATACTGATGTGATCGAACTTCCTCAAGTTCCTCAAGCCAGACCCAGATTTGTTAAACATAAAACAAAGCCGCATTTGGTTTAAGTTGAAATTTCACTTTGAATTTAACTGCACATCTAACAAATTTTTCCAATAATAGTTTTTCAGAGAGGTTTCCGTAGTTTTGGAATCAGAAGAGATAGTCCGAAAGACGTCTCACAGTTCCTTCAGGCCTAGTCTTAAAAGGTGTTTAGCTGGTATAAATCTTATTATGTCGTTATATATTTTTTCGGAGGTGTTCTTCAGATGAATCTTTCTCCTCTATTCTCCGTCACTCTTCTCATTTCCTCGTCCACGTTCATTTTTCAGTCAGGAATAATTGAGTATTTTTTTATCTGTCTCTTTTTTGAATTAATTCTTGATTAATTGATTTGATTTGTTTTTCTCTACGATTTCGTATGTAGAACATAAACTCAAATTGTTACAATATTAAGTTATGGACTATTCTGTAAAGGTTGGTAGGAAGACATCAGTTTGCGATATGCTCCTCTATTGCACTTTGTGTTGTAGAATCTTGTAAGCAATACCTAAAGAGTTCTAATAATAATAATGATGATAGTTTTGGAAAAATGAGTTATCCATATTATTCTAACTCCAGTAATTTAGGGAGATCCTAACATTAATCATGAAAAAAAGTGAATAGTAAAAAACCCTGATAGTTGAGAACGAAGAACCTCTCTCACCAAAGACAGTGTTGCTCGGATTCATGGCAGCCTGCTGCTTCGCCGAGTCCCCCACCAACCTCTCCACGTTGGTGAAGGCCACGAAGCTGGGGGTTGTCCTGTTCCCCTGGTCGTTGGGGATGATGTCCACTGCGCCGTTGCGAAACACCCCCACGCAAGAATAAGTTGTTCCCAGATCGATCCCAACAGGAGGTCCGCAGGCTGGAGTCGAAGACGATGCGTTTCCCGATGGCGATTTCTGTTTCGTTTTCGACGAGCTTGAGGCCATCGTGTGCACGGGAATTTTGAAAAAATGGAATGATCGGATGATCGACGCACTGAGATGACAGTTATAGGTGAAATGTCATCTCTGACTGATACAGAAATGTGTGAGGTTTTCAGTGAGATGCATAGAAAACCTGGTGTGTCTACTTATACCTGTGAAACTTTCAGACAAAACGGGAGATTTTTCAGATTTATACCTACTTGATTTCGAGGGATCGTTTCAAATAGCGCATACATCGTTTACATTTGACATTTCTCTCAATTCTCGACTCTCGTGAACCAAGGGTGTAGATTTTTTTTCTTGGAGGGGGAATAATCGAAAAAAAAAAATTTGACGACAACTTTCACTCATATCGGTAATGTTAGAAAAAGAAGTTTGAACCAAATTACTCGAAATAATTTTTTCATTACTAATTCGGTTGTTCTTACCTTATACCTTATACCTTATACTGGGTGTTCTCAAATTAGAGTTACGAAGGAAAATGATAAATTACTTGAATAATTTTGAAAAAAAAAAGTTTCATGAATACGAGCTCACAAACGCTTTGCTTTCAATATACAGGTTGTTTCTAGTGTGTCGTACTTTTTGTGATGCTTATAGTTTATCAAATATTTATTAATCTTCGCTGCAGATTGGGTAAATAAATACCAAAACTAACAATTAATTCATTCTTTAGGGCTTACTAGCGGAATCTTTATAATAATTTGGATTTTCCTGAGGATTACTAGAGATTTTTTCTCGAAATCGATAGCAGATACGACAAAACTCTATAACAAACCAAAAAGTGTAGTACTTGGCCAGAGTTTTTTCTACATTTTTCTAAACTAACAGCCATTCACCAAAATATGGTTTTGGAGAAAGGAAGCAGGCATCCTTCCAGAAAAAATATCACCCTGTAGATTAGCATTCAAAATTAGCATATCACATGGTGAAAACTTTAAACTGGAATATCTATGGCCAATTCAAATTGAATATCTTGTTGAGGAAAGGTTATACGAGAAAAAAACTTAAACTTTAACACATGTATCTCAAAACAAAATGTTTGGGGACTCATGTTATAGGACTTTTTTTTTTGAAATGATCCGGAAATCTGTCATTTTCATTTGTATCTCCAATTTAGGAACACCTTATAATTACCCCTAGTATCCCCCCATTTCTCTTGTCGTGAACTTTGAGTATAGAACAATAATATTTTATATTCTATGGTCTGTCATTATATTCCATTCATTTGATTAAAAATTCGATATGAACTGAATTTTAATTTATTGTGAATGTTTGCAGTGTTTAAAATCAGTATTTCCTTTTTAAACGGCACCAGGCAGATAGCGGAATTCGAAAAATTTTGAAGAGCGCCACCTTACAGAACTCTGGTTAAGCTGAACACCAAAGCAACAGGTTGATCTCTCAAAAAGTCTGAAACAAAATCAAATCATTGCACACACCAGGTTTTCTATGCATCTTAGTTTTCAGTTATCATAGACAGAATAGAGTGTTATAAACAGGGTTAGAAGTTTTTGGAGGCGCACTATAGGGATATCGAAAACCGTTAGAAATACAGGGTGGCTTAAATTACCAAAAAGTTGCGTTATTTAGGGATGAATGTGTTGATTTGAACAGATCCAAAATATCTCCCATGGTATCCGAGATATCTCGAGAAAACTAAAAATCCTGTTTTTTTTTTAAATTATGTAGAACATTTCTACAGACATTGTCAGTTGTACGCAATCTAGAGTGTTGGTAACAGCATGATTTTGTAATTGATACAACGTTAGTTATTAAACAGTTTTGAGGTTTTTACCAGAATTAAGTCATGGTTTCACATAACAATTGAATGCTGTAACAAGTTATTTGACAATTCTGGCGCTAGCCTACTACTTAAACAGCAAAATAAAAAGAATGTTCAAATTTGCGTAGCTAGAATCGATATTTTTGTGAAATATGATACATTGTTGAATTAGTATTTTTTTCCTTATCACCCGCACCCCATAAGGAGAACCAATATGGCGTCCATGAAAAAAAAATTAAATATTGAATCTCTGAAATAATGAAAAACATAAAGAATCTGATGACACCATTAGAATCAATCTCTATATGTTGGATAATGGCTACAAACCGATTTTTGTGAAGTTATCGCCTGAAACAAACGAGTTCTGCAGAAAAAAAGAAATTCTCGATTTTTAATTATTTCGACATATCTCAGGAACTATTGGAGATATTTTAGATCTGTTCACATCAACACACTCATTCCTAAATAACGCCACTTTTTTGTTATTTGAGCCTCCTGTATTCTAACGGTTTCCGATATCCCTGTAGTACCCCTCTTAATAGTTCTAACCCTATTTTTTTGAGCTAAAGCAATACAAAAATGATCAACTTCAAACAACAAAGCATGTGTAGATGTAAGCTCAGTATTAGCGGAGTAAATGTAAATGGGGCATCATACATTTCAACGTATGATATAAGAGAACAGAAAACCCCAGTCCAAACCAAAATCTCAAAAATCGACTGTCAAAGTTATGGCAATCATATTTTGGCACTTGCAATATATATTTTTCAATGACAACCTACCTTTGCAAAGTTAAAACCATCAAAAGCGAATAAGGCATAATGTTATTGGATATATTTAGTGCAGACATTTAGAATAAAATCACTAAATGCAAATGAGAAGAATTTTCATTCACTTAGACAATGCTCCTCGTCAAAAATCGATGAAATCATGGTCAAATTGAACGAATTGTGCTTGCAACTTCTTGACCAACCCAGCTTATTCTCTAGATCTAGACCTCAAAAGAATTCTCTGAGGAATTCTCCAGGGAAATAAATTTGACTCTAATGAAGAAGTGATTGCTAAGGTTGAAACCAAATTCAAAAGTAAAGACGAATTTTTCTACAGAAAAGATATGAATTTTGCTATTGAAAAAGGTATTGAAAAGTTCTGTGTTCGAAATACAGTCAACCGAAGACTTCATTTTAATTATACATTTTAATGGAAATTCGGTCATAGTCGTAAATTTTCATAACAAATTTTATGTTGGTCATATTTTCGTAAGTAATATCATAAAGACATCTATTTTTTCCGAAAAAATCGAAAAAAAAACGTTGCTAAGTAATATTTCAACAAGAAGCATGAGAAGCAAAAATCATAGTCGAAGACGTGCATCTGCAGGAATGTTTTTTATTAAATATCACTTTGCATTATTGTTCGGTTAATTTAGTGGACTGTAGAATATTTTGTTGGGGCTGAACTCACCAGAGGCCTTCTTCTTCTCTGCACCCGTGGTTTACCACTCATCCGACTACCACCAGCTCTCACCACGATACGATTGTTCGGCGACACTTCAATTTAGTTTGCACGTTGAAATATTAGAATTAATGTAACTAATAAACTATATTATATTTAGCGAAATTAATAATTATCAGCACAGCACAGCGAAAAGCGAGATTTTTTCGTGGCGTATTGTTGTATTCTGTCTGCTTATCTCTGTCCAGCCCCATATGGTGCCATGTGACCCGTGCAGAGGTTTCGCGATGTATTATTTATACAGGGTCGGAAATAAAGTTATTCCACCACATCGTTTGGACTGAACAATTGTTTTTATCGATTTCTTTCACAGGAAAAATTATATGCCCGAAAGGTTTTTGACAATACATGAGACCATAATTATAATACTTGTTATCAAAGGTATTGCAATTTTTGGTGACAACAACTGTCAAATTTTGCCGCGGGTAGACTAAAAAAAACTGCTGACAGTTGCTGTCATACAATTTTCCATCCAGAAAAAATTTGTAATTCGAAATTGAGCGTTTGTGATTGGTGGAAATTAAAACATATTTCATATTTCCTATTACACCATTTATAGGTAAGAAATAATGAAATTGATCTGGTAGAAAACGATACTATTATTGATTTTATGATAGGCAGTGCCGTAAGTACCTCAGTTGTAAAATGCATAAATATAAGCAAGTTTTATCGACCGCCTCCCTACACTTCTGGGACCGTATTTTCGACAAGTGATCTTTCAAAACGTATACGTTCATTCAGGCCCAGTTTCACCAAATGCTTTAATCTTGACTTAGCTCTTAAGTGAGGCCTTAGATCACGATTAATGTAATGTAGCGTTTCACCACACTCCAAAGCGCCATTTAATCGACCAATCGCGATTTAGCACTAATCGGCCATTTTTGGAGGATTATAACTAAGATGCATAGAATACCTGGTGTGTCTACTTATAGCTGTAAAACTTTCAGACAAAACGGGAGATTTTTCGGATTTATACCTACTTGATTTCGAGGGATCGCGGGCTTTTCAGATGGCGCATACATCGTTTACATTTGACATTTCTCTCAATTCTCGACTCTTGTGAACCAAGGGCGTAGATCTTTTTTTTTCTTGGGGAGGGATAATCGAAAAAAAATTTTTTGACGACAACTTTTATTCATATCTGTAATGTTAGAAAAAGAAGTTTGATAATGAAGTTTGAACCAAATTACTCGAAATAATTTTTGTTGTTACTAATTCGGTTGTTCTTACCTTGTTCTCAAATAAGAGTTACGAAGGAAAATGAGAAATTACTTGGATAATTTTGAGAAAAAAAAGTTTCATGAATATGAGCCCACAAAGGCTTTGCTTTCAATATACAGGTTATTTCCAGTGTGTCGTACAGTTTATCAAATATTTATTAATCTTCGCTACAGATTAGGTAAATAAATACCAAAACTTATAATTAATGCATTCATTTGAGCTTACTAGCTGGATCTTTATAATAATTTGGATTTTCCTGAGGATTACTAGAGATTTTTCTCGAAATCGATAGCAGATACGACAAAACTATAACAAACCAAAAAGTATAGTACTGGACCAGAGTTTTTTTCTACATTTTTCTAAACTAACAGCCATTCACCAAAATATAGTTTTGGAGGAAGGAAGCAGGCATCCTTCCAGAAAATATATCACCCTGTAGATTTGCATTCAAAATTAGCATATCACATAGTGAAAACTTTAAACTGGAATATCTATGGCCAATTCATATTAAATATCTTGTGAAGGGAAGGTTATACGAGAAAATAACTAATAATAATAAACAAAATGTTTGGGGACTCATGCTATAGGACATTTTTTCTTAAAATGATCCGGAAATCTGTCATTTTCATTTGTATCTCCAATTTAGGAGCACCGCGTAATTACCCCTAGTATCCCCCTATTTCTACGCTCTTGTCGTGAACTTTGAGTATAGAACAATAATATTTTATATTCTATGGTCTGTCATTATATTCCATTCGTTTGAGTAAAAATTCGATATGAACTGAATTGTAATTTATTGTGAATGTTTGCAGTGTCTAAAATCAGTATTTCCTTTTTAAACGGCACCAGGCAGATGCGGGAATTCGAAAAATTTTAAAGAGCGCCACCTTACAGCACTCTGGTGAAGCACACCACCAAAGCAACAGGTGGGTCTCTCAAAAAGTCTGAAACAAAATCGAATCAGTAAACACACCAGGTATTCTATGCATCTTAATTATAACCTTTCAAGTTGTGATTAATAATTATTTATCAGTATGGAACTCTTGTCTATGTAATTATTTTTCCGGAAATTTCTAATTTTTGGGTCAATTTTATCAAAATATGACTATATGTATAGGCTCAATATTTCCCATTTAAAATACACGTAAACTTTGTTTTTGTGTTTTATGAAATTTATTGCAAAGAATAATTTATTGATATGTTTGATTGAAATATTATTTAAGAAGCAGTTAAACTTGTTCATAAAAATAAATAAGTTAATAAAATTACTTATATAGTTTTTCTTCCAGAAGGTGTGGTTTTGTGAAATGGGATAATTTCTTTTCTCTAATTCTGTGGTTATTCCGTTCATTCTTCCACATCTTGTAGAACAAAATCGTGCGAGAATATATCAGAAACGCACAGTTTTCATGGTTATATTTTATTATTCTATGTTGGCACTCCGAACTTTCCGCTACGGCTTTATCTGTCAATTCATCAAATTGCCTTAAAGAAATCAGTTCTGTCAACCAACATTTTTCAATGTAAAAATCACTAAATTATATTTATGGAAATATTTCATTAATTTCAATGAAAATGCAATGAATTAGAGAAAATAATGTATAATACTCGTACAGAAGGCTCATTCTACCACTCGTTCATTCCAAAACTCGCCACTTCGTGGCTCGTTTTTGAATTTTGAACTCGTGGAAGAATATCAATGCCTTCTGCACTTGTATTATAAATAACTATTTAACTTCTGCAAGTTTCCGACATTTCGAAGCACATCACTCGATATTTTCGGCAAAAATTAACTTTGTTTTTTGTTTACAAGATGACAAATGATTTGAAATGTTATGAGTTATGAATGAATGACACCTGACACCTAGCGCCAATGGTGGTCATCACTGCTAATACGATACAGAACACTATATAACTTTTTGTTCACAACGTTGCCAAATGGTTTGACTATTTAATCGCGATTTGGTTAATCGCGATCATCTTCGGACGGGTTGATGCATGGTGAAACAGAAAACACTGTTAAGCCTGCTTTAGTAACAAGCGGAGTTTAATCAATCTGGGATCAAGTGCTGTTTGGTGAAACATAACCTCAGTGTTAGAAGCACTGAAAGTACGTATACGTTTTGAAAGATCACTTGTCGAGAATACGGTCCCTCGTCACATCCTGTTTATCAACAATGCAATTGCTCCCGTGGTCACAAAGAATGTAAATTTTCTGAATATGTACCTTAAGTAGGTACACATTTCACAAATTCGAAGAAATGTTATACTGCTTATATTTTAGTTATACCCCGTATATCAAGTATATCTATAATTGTAGCAATTGCATAACATACAAATATTGTTGGTATATACCTTTAGTGAAACATATCAAAACTGCTGCTAATCCTTTCAATACATAATATCTTTTCCGAATCTCCCTTGAAACAAATTGATTACAAGAGGGCTGATAACTAAAAATCCTCCAGTAAGACATTATTCTTTTTCAAGAGGACTCGGACCTGCCAGACATTTCAGACATTTTATTTCGACTATTTTAAACTTCGAATTGATAGTTGGATCTAAGATGCATAGAAAACCTGGAGTGTTCTACTTATACCTGTAAAACTTACAGACAAAACGGGAAATTTTACAGATTTATACCTACATGATTTCAAGGGATCGCGTCTTTTTCAGATGGCACATAGCTCCATCGTTTATATTTGACATTCCTCTCGATTCTCGTGACCTTTGAGTATAGAATAATAATATTTTATATTCTATGCTCGTAACGATCTTCTATACTCTGTAATTATATTCCATTCATTTCATTAAAAATTAGATAGATACTGAATAATAATTTATTGTGAAAGTTGATAAAGTCTAAAATCAGCATTTCATTTTTAAACGGCGCCAGGCAGATAGCGGGAATTCGAAAATTTCTGAAGAGCGCCACCTTATGAAACTCTGGTGAAGCAGAACACTAAAGCAACAGGTGGATATCTTAGAAAGTCTGAAAAAAATCGAATCAGTATATACATCAGGGATTCTATGCATCTTAGTTGGATCATTCGATGACATACCACAGAAAATCAACCACAATTTTGTATTTTTTTCACGGTTTTGAGTTTTCACTATTCTACATAGATACTCAGATCATAGATTAATGAAATTCCAAAACCCCGCCTACCAACCCATGATTATTGGTAGGTAGCTGAATTATTATTAGTCTATGAGCCTGACTTGCAAAAATACGAGATTCACGTGAATTAATCAATTTTTCTCCAGATGTTTATTTTGAAGGTATCTAGTTTATGCACATTTTTCATACAAGTTACATTTGATATTATGATTTATTTTATCGAATGGTGTTGATAATACATGTTCTCAGTTATAGGTTCATGATGTCTCATCAGTCAATTGTTAACAGTAATGACGAAAAAATAAGAATACGAAGTTCTAGGAAATTAATGAATCGATGTTTATAATGGCGAAAAGCTCTTTCACATTGAGGATTAAACCCATCGGTGAGTACTCAGAACAATTATTATGGATAGTGAGTACATTCAAGGAAAATACACTCAGAAGCAAAAAGATCATCTACAATTTTGCTCAAGTTCGTCGACCAAGAACATTTATAATTTTTCATCAATTTCAATTATTTCTAGGCCAAATTGAAAATGAATTCTTTGGCATTGAAACAAACTCCGAAAAAGTTTTCCAGAAATGTCGATAGCTTATTAATACAGGGTGAAAAAAATATGTTCTAGTCCAATTTCTAAACACACTGTGGAACAGTTTGGAAAATTCGCAGAGTTGACGCTCAGTTCATGACAAAGACCATCCTTTTGCCATCTTTCAGTTTTTATTTCACCTTGATATCTGGATTTCGTTTGAAGATACACGGATTCAAATAAAAGCCCTGAATCATTTTAAGGAAAAAATTCAAGTGGCGATGTTTTAATATTAAATGGAAGTTTTGAAACAAAAAGAAAAACATATTCGGCATTTTTTTGTATGCCCACCTCTAGCGTTTCGATTTCATCAATGCTCTTTCTTTCAATTGAGTGGCAAAATTCATCAACTACCTACTAAGAGTTCCATACAAATTAAGGGCCAGTTGCACCATTTGCCTAAACATCGATTGAAAATTCAAACTTTGATTACTCTATGATTTCTCAAGAGAAATCAGAAATTAATCAATGTTTGAATTTTAATCAATGTTTAGGCAAATGGTGCAACTGGCCCTAAGCCTCTTTTTTTTTCATTGATAATGGTTCATTGAACGAAAAAATTGCAAGATATAAAATTTACCCTTAAACGAATAACTTGCAAAATATTTTTTTCAAAATATCCCAAGTTCATATTCAGTAGGTACGATTGTCCAATTGAAAAATATTTCGTAATCCAATTTGAATTTTCCATTTTGATGAACTTAACGTTCAATTAAGCATTCACATCTAAAAATTCTGACGTTGTCTGCTGAATTGTTTGTTTTCAGTACCTGTACGGTCATTGATAATTCAAAAATTGCGAAATTATTTGTTTTGTTTCAAAATACTTCCCATTTATTAAAAAGGATATATCAAGTGAGAAAGAAGATTATTTGTAATCTAATATAAAGATTCGTTAATCCATCTATCTTTATAGATAGATAGATGTTTATTTTAGATTCAAATAAACATGAACAAGCCACAGAGAAAATCACATATAATAATTTTCTGTACGTGCCTATGCTTATTCTCATCAGTATTGTTTTTCATTGTTGGATATTATAAGGCGACGTTAGACGCTGTAAAATTATTGTTTAAACAATTTACGCATAGTAAACAGTAAATCTGGGTACAGGCTCGAGCGGACCCATAGTAGCCACTGTCGTGGTTGAAGAAGAAGAAGATTGTTTCAACGAATAGTGTATGACTAAAAATAAACTATTCGTTGAAACAATCTTCTTCTTCTTCCTGATACATTAAGGTCGTTCAACGGAAAATTCAAATCGGTTACAGAGCCAACTGTAATGAATCGTGAAAAATTGTGTTTTTTGCCGTAGAATACAAATCTGCAATAAAAAAAAAAGATTTCCATTTGAAATTCCAGAATTGACCCCCGAAAGAGGTTCTGCCTTATAACAGGTGTTTATTATTCGAGGTATATAACTTTAAGTTGGCATTACTGTTCAAGATGGTGACCGATTTAACAGCAATAACAGCTGTCAAGTGATTTATTCTCAGTTTGGTTTGGCAATTCATCATGAATAGACTCACTCCTGAACAACGCTTGCAAATAGGGCAATTTTATTTCGAAAATAATGGTTCTGTGCGGAATACGTATCGCGTACTACGTCCATTTTATTTTGTTTAGCGATGAAGCGCACTTCTGGTTGAATGGCTACGTCAACAAACAAAACTGCCGCATTTGGAGTGAAGCTAATCCTCAAGTGTATGTCGAAAAACCGTTACATCCAGAAAAACTGACTGTTTGGTGCGCTTTATGGGCTGGTGGAATAATTGGTCCGTACTTCTTCAAAAACGATGATGGCCAGAACGTTACAGTCAATGGTGATCGGTATAGAGCCATGATTACTAACTTTTTCATTCCTGAATTGAACAATCATGATGTCCAGTAGCTGTGGTTCCAACAAGACGGCGCAACATGTCACACAGCCCGTGCCTCAATCGATTTATTGAAAGACACGTTTGGTGACCGCCTAATTTCACGTTTTGGACCTGTGATTTGGCCTCCAAGATCTTGTGATTTAACACCGCTGGACTACTTTCTGTGGGGCTATGTAAAGTCATTGGTCTATGCGGATAAGCCACGAACCCTTGACCATTTGGAAGACAACATTCGCCGTGTTAATGCCGATAGACGGCCACAAATGTTGGAAAAAGTCATCGAAAATTGGACGTCCAGATTGGACTACATCTGAGCCAGCCGTGGCGGTCATATGCAAGAAATCATATTTAAAATGTAATGCCACAAGGTTATCTTGCGGATAAATAAAATTCATGTCAATCGGATGATCCATCCTTGTTTTATTACAATTTAAATTTCTATAGCTCTAAAAAAAAACACCCTTTAGTACCCCCCTCAAAACCATCAACCTTTTATTCGAAATAGTTTTTCGTAAGATGTTTCCCTTCACAAGTTTTCAGACAGATTCAACTTGAAATATCACCCGATATATTTTGAAAAAGTTCTGTTGAATCTAAAATATCAAAATTAAAGAAAAATTGTTTTTGATCTCCCAATGAAACACTTCTGAAGAAATTTTTATTTGACAATTGAATTCGAAAATTCAATAAATTTCAGAAGAAATCAATGATGATATCTTATTGAATTTATTACTTTATCAAATCAAAAAAGATTCCTAATGAATATCAACATGTGCTGGCTTCGAATTTAAGGTCCCAAAATCTTAATTTACAGAATATAAAATTTGACAAAATAAGTCAGTTTTTGAATACTGGATCGTATCATTAGGTATCAAGGTATTGCTATCAAGAAATTTTTGATTTTCATCTAATCCATTTTTGGGTCAAAAGCTGTTATGCTATTCTTTGCGAGACCGGTAAAGATGGTCCATGAAAAATTCAGCTCCCTCTGAATCTGGCGTTTCCAGTTCATTGTTCCTATCAGCCGAAATTGATTGGGCATGGAAAAAAGAACGCCAATCATTCGCATCAAAAATTCCTGTTATCCAGTTGACTGCACACCATTTTGATCCCGATGATTAGGAATTTTCTTGCTTTATATTTTTCGTCATGTTCGTAGGTCACATTTTAGTATCCTTGGGGGTTGTGACTTTTAATGGTTCTCTGTTTTGTTTCATTACATCTGTTTATTATGAATAAAATAATGAAACAAAGTAATTTCCACTATTCTTGTAATGTAGTCAGAACAAAAAAAGTGGAACTAACTTCGTTTTATTATCTAGATATAATGAATTTCATTGCAGTGGAAATCATTGTGATGCTTTCTTTTCTAGGAAATTCTTGTGACCCTTAAAATTTATACCCAGATACTGATCGGAAAGAAGGATTCCAATATTATTATCTTGAATATATTTTCTATAAGCTTGATGAAATCATTTGAGTTGTGTGTTTTTGATATCAATATGTAAGCAAATCTTGTGAAATGGAAGACTAGGATATGTAAATATTTCTCCTATTGTGTCTATTGAAACTATTTCAAATGGTTTTTCTGCAGGACCTAGATGCGATAACAGACAAATTTTTTCTTATCTCGTTTTATTTTTTATGCAAACTTCACTACTTTTACAAATTATCTTAATATTTTTCGATACATTATCAGCTGATAATGTATTAAGGGAGTATTTTGCTTTGCATTTGTTTTATCCCTATATGACAAAAATTCTTGTGGGTATTCCCTATAAGTTTCTTCAAAACTCTTTCGACAGTATAATATTTTCTTTATTAACATTATATATAACAGAAATAAGTTTAAAAAAACAATCTACATTTCTAGAAAGTAAGAAATCCAATTGAATTGACTTGAATTGAATTGAATTTCTTACTTTCTTGTGAAGTATATTGTTTTTTGAACTTATTCCTGTTGTTTTTTAAATATTTGTTCTCTTCTTGATCTGTCAAAATATCTTCAATCTCCATCATATTCACTATTTTCAATTTATCTTCTTCGTTCTCCTGGGATTCCAGTACTGGATTTCTGCTCAAGCAATCTGCTTTCAAATTTTCCTTTCCTGGACGATATATTATTTCAAAATCGTATTGCGATAAATAGTAAGTGAGATCGTCCAATTCCTCATCTGTTCGAGCTTTAATATTAATTTTCTATAAAGATTTATGATCGGAAAATACTTCGAATGATTTTCCAATGAGCCAATACTGCCATTTCTTTTCTGTGTTTTGTCCAGTTTTTTTCCACTGGCTTTTCAACTTTTGAATTCTCATTGAGTTGCGGTTGTTTCAGAACAGCTTCTATCTCTTGTAATTTTTTATCTGTATATGGATTAGTAGGTCCGGATCAAAAATAGCCAAGATTGGCTGAGTACACAGAAAATTTTTCAAATATTCAAAAGCTTTTTGATATTCTTCTGTCCAAATGACTTTTTGACCTCAACAAATTATGTAATGCCTCTAGAATCAATTTTGGTAACATATTCGTTATCAAAATTAATTTTTCCTAAGAACTGTCTAATTTTCTTATGATTTCTTGGTATGGGAAAATTCCGAATTGAAATCAAATTATCTTTCATTAGAGAAACTGAGTTATTCCTTATGATGTGACCCAGGTATTGCACTGAGTCCAATGCAAATGAGCATTTAGAGAGATTCAATCTGAAACCCTCTTTCATAATTGCTTCTAGCAATTGAGATAGATGATCTATATGCTCTCCAAAAGATATATCATCTATGTAGCTTACAGTGATTGTTGTTAATTTGTGTTTTCTTATTATGTTAGACAAGATTCTTTGAAAAATAGCTGGGGCAGACAGGTCCATGGGAAATGATCTCTTGAGTTACAAGCCCTGTTTTTCTTCTATCTTCAATTCGTATTGGAATAGACCAAAATGCTGAATGTATGTCTAGTTATATAAAAATCTTTACAACTACTGGTTTTTATTACTGAATTTTCAATTAACGGAAATGGTTGTGATTGAGGAACAATTATCTTTATTCGTGCATCTATAAGGTCTTTAGCTACAGTATTTATCCACTATAAGATCTATTCTGGCTTCATCTTTTACCGAGCCATCATCATATTTATCTTTAGCAAATATATTTTCATATTTATCAACAAGATTTCGAATAGTTGTTTCTTCATGACTATTCAAATTACTTGTTAGGACTTCAAAAACGTCTATGTCTTCATGTTCATTGAAATTTATTTGATATCCTTCTGGTTTTTTGGTAGAAACAGGAATTTTCTTCAATTTTTCATTATGTATTGATCTAAATTTTGTTATGCAATCTAATCTAATTAAAAAAGAATTTTCAAAATTTGTATTACTTATTATGAATACGTTTTATGTGTGGCCTTATATTTTAAATATGATTTCTGGCTTATGACCGCCACGGCTGGCTCGGATGTAGTCCAATCTGGACGTCCAATTTTCGATGACTTTTTCCAACATTTGTGGCCGTATATCGGCAATAACACGGCGAATGTTGTCTTCCAAATGGTCAAGGGTTTGTGGCTTATCCGCATAGACCAATGACTTTACATAGCCCCACAGAAAGTAGTCTAGCGGTGTCAAATCACAAGATCTTGGAGGCCAATCCACAGGTCCAAAACGTGAAATTAGGCGGTCACCAAACGTGTCTTTCAAAAAAATGGATTGAGGCACGAGCTGTGTGACATGTTGCGCCGTCTTGTTGGAACCTCAGCTCCTGGACATCATGGTTGTTCAATTGAGGAATGAAAAAGTTAGTAATCATGGCTCTATACCGATCACCATTGACTGTAACGTTCTGGCCATCATCGTGTTTGAAGAAGTACGGACCAATGATTCCACCAGCCCATAAAGCACACCAAACAGTCAGTTTTTCTGGATGTAACGGTGTTTCGACATACACTTGAGGATTAGCTTCACTCCAAATGAGGCAGTTTTGTTTTTTGACGCAGCCATTCAACCAGAAGTGCGCTTCATCGCTAAACAAAATAAAATGGACGAAGTGTGCGATACGTATTGCGCACAGAACCATTATTTTCGAAATAAAATTGCACTATTTGCAACCGTTGTTCAGGCGTGAGTCTGTTCATGATAAATTGCCAAACCAAACTGAAAATAAATCACTTGACAGCTGTTAAATCGGTCGCCATCTTGAACATTAATGCCAACTTAAAGTTATATACCTCGAAAAAAACACCCTATACATACAAATATAAGGTGAAGTATCATCCCATAAATTATCACGAATATAAATTAAATTATTTTTCTATATGACTTATTTATTACAGTGTGACCTCTGAAATTTACGGTTTATGGTCACATCTCGATAGTAACTCAATTCAAATGTGGCGTACCTAGAGCACTCTGAAAAGACTCAATAGTTCGAAAAACCTGAAAAGTTCGAGATTTTTGGAAACTGGTTGACCCGAAAGATTTTGGTCTGCCGAAATGATGGCCTGAAAAATTTTTCAAGTTGGAAAAGATCTATAGGAGCTTATAGGTATTGAATTGATAAACAATTGATTTTGTAGAATTATTTAATTTTGGTATTCCTCTTTTGTTTCCATTCCTCAATTGCCATTACTTTATGACTGGCTGGAAAGTCACAAAATTGCTCTGGACCGGTGTAGGATTGACCCCCTTCCCTGGCCAGTCGATCTGCCTGTTTATTTCTGGGTATTCCTTAGTGGCCAGACCAGGCACCCAAATAAGGTTGACATGGTTCTTTTTTCCGACAACATTAAGGAACCTTTTACATTCTCAGAGCAACGTTGACTTAACTAGATTTAACTAAACACGGATACTATAAAAATTTTCGCTCTTCGGTAATTGCGCTCTGTACAGTGCATTCCAACTTGGGTGAGACAGCCAGGTTTCTCGCTTGTTATTTAAAATAGAGCCTTGCGGTTTTCACGTTCCTGTCCTACTTTTTCGTGAAACTCAAGTTGGTCTCATCAGATTTTGCATAACTGTTTCCGTTCAAGAGATACAGGGTGATTTTGGAAATTGATACTTTTCGGACCCCTCCTTTATCTCCGAAGTTATTAAAAATAATGCTGACCTGAAAACTACGTCTGAATCAGAATTCTGCGTAGAATCCAGTGGCGTACTCAATTTTTTTTTTCGGAGTATGGTTTTGAAGATTCAACACAAACCTATATTTTTTTCAATGGAACACCCTATATATCATTACTTCGTTGAATTTGTTATTTTTTTACGTTCAAAATGATGTATGATACTATGTAGGTAGAGTGTTCAGAAATGTTAAAAAAAACACTAAAACATTAAATAATGATGATTTTTTTGTAAATGGGCCATGAATTTTTTATGTTCCAATAAGAGGATTATTACTTTCGATTTTTAAAAGTAGTAGGTCATTGATGATACAAACATCCTTGTTGTTATTATGGCTACTATGCATTTGGGAGCATTGTTTTATCAAGTAGGCATTGGAGGGAAAAAAACCAATCTTATCTAGCTGTCATCGCTATGAATTATTGTTATTATTATTGATTCTTCTTTTATATGGGAAATTCAATGTCCATTAACGAAAAATCATTATTATTTGATGTTTTAGAGTTTTTTTAACATTTCTGAACATCCTATCTACATACCCCCCACTCGACCATACTTGATCGAATGTCACCTCACAAATAGGAGGCAAAATTACAGATGCAATAATACCCAACCTAACTTACCTTCATATCGAAAAACTATTCCGAACACAAACGGTTTTCGGATTAAAAATATTACCTCCGACACACCTAATAGTATATTACATAACAAGAGTTGTTAAAAGCATATTACGCACGACTAGAAAAAGTTAGGTAATTGTCCTACAACTCTTGTGTCCAACACTTTTTTTACGACCGCATTCATTTCCATGAAAACTTAGGCAAATCCAAATACTAATGTCAAATCGCCAAACGTCAAAAGGTTATCGGCTACGTAGGCTCTATGTATTCGTTTCCGTGGCAAGTACTAAAGGTTTCATCTTATTGGTTATTCACCGTGCGATTTACTTAACAGATGCTACTCTATTGGTTGTTGATCGTGCTTTCTGTATACGATAAAGTATATCGCACAGTTTTAAGTTGCACAGTGCTCAAAACAGGCAGTTAAGTAGTTGGCGAGAAGTATGAATTCCGTCAGTTTCTGAAGGGGGAATAGAAAAGCACGTTTACGTGCACAGTAAAACTAATCTTCGCCATAGTTAAAAAACATTTTCTGTATAAGACAAACATAGTTCTATCCTCCAACATAATATCTTGCTGGATAAGTCAGAAAATGGCGTTGTGACAACATGCCCCTGTAACAACTAGCCCCGATTTCCCTTATATTCAATTTACGGCTTTTTGTTATATTTTGTGTTTAACTGAACTCTCCATAATTGCATGTTTGAACCCATTGTTTGCAGCTATTGCCTCGGCTATTGTTTTCATAGTTTATATTTCAATTTTGCAGTTTACTTTGGATAATGGTGAAGTAAAAGCTCTTTGTATAGGCTGTAATTATTCTGCACGTAATTTTCATTCAGCAAGTAGAAATCCCTACACTTTTTTCAGCCCAGCAATTTTCTCGAAGGCAATTCAACCTCTAATTCGGAATATCTTTCTAAATTTTTCCCGTTGGAATTTCAATAGTCTAAAATTCATCACTTCAACACTGCGAATGTTTCTGAACTATTATAAAATTCCCTTTGAAGGAGAAAAGAGCAGCGGGAGAATAGAAAAGAAACCCGGAATCGAGAAACTCCGAAATCCGGCTCGCGATGCCGTGTCTAGTCTTGGTCTTGCCCGTAAATCGTCTAATAAATCTGCGGAATGGAGAAAGAAAAGGCCTCCCCGTTTGTCGTTTCCTCAGTTAGAGGGTTCCAAGTTCTTGTAGCCGCATCACCTTTGATCGTTCTAGCATTGCTCCATCCGATTTTTCCTCCCTTGATGTCGTTCCCCGCAATATGTCACCTCCATCAAATATGTTTATTTTTCAAATTGTCAAGATGGGGAATTCAATCGAAAGCCGACGAAAAGGAACGTAAAACACTTTCCTCGGAAAACTGGAAAAGATAGACCTACTGATTGGAAGTGGGTTGAGATCGATGTGGATTCTGTATCCAAATGTAAGAACAACCTTTTAGATATAACTGATGGAATTATAGATTGGTTAGAAAGTCAGTTGGAATCTTAGTTAAGCTCTTTATTAAATGTCGCCAAGCTTTCGGCCATTCACATGGCCATCTTCAGAATAAAACAATCTCAATTTTTTTTGTTTTTTTTTTTATTTCATAATTTCTTCAAGATAACATTTTTTTGTGCTTTCATTTCAGCGTGTTCAATTGCTCCTACAGTTCAATCCTTTGAATTGACTCGTGGGTTCACAAAGCCAATTTTGATTTTCGATATTTCCATTTATTGATTGCTTTCAACTTTTCGATTTGTTCCATTCTCTTGTTAGTTGTTGAACTTCTTGATTTGATAGATTTGGTACAGTACAGTAAACTGATACTTCTTCATTGGCACCGTATTGTAGACCTGGAGGTTCATCTCAAAACAATTACTTCATGTGACATTTTTAACAAAGTTTGGCTTCAATTCCAGCTGAATTGACATTCCTAGGGTTCAAAATGCTATTTCAAGACTCAGAGGACCACAATGTTTGGGCAAAAACACATATTTCAATTATTATCTCTAAAAATCATAATTGAGCTTTTATGATTCGTCGGCAATCTCAAAGTACTGAGTCATTACTACGCTTGGTTAATATTACAACTTCATAAAACAAGACCAACTATTTTCAAAATAAAAAGAAGCAAAAAAAAATCAGAACAAAGTGTGGATGAATACTCCAATTTTTTAGGTAATATTTATTAAATTACCTACGATTTTTTATGTTTCACGTGTCTCTCTTAATTGTGTTTCTGATTTAGGCGATATTTACTTACCGAATATTAAGGGATTTCTCAATAAGAGATTTTAATCAATTATAGATAATCACGACTTGAGTACCGGCGAAACAGTTAAAATAAACCAAAACCTTTATTAAATTTCCAACGTTTCGAATCTTTATTGTTTCTGCATCAGGGCTCTTTATTAGGTTTTATAGGTTTTGTCACCAAAATTCATCCTAGACCCACTCAGATCACAAGATCTAAGATGGTCAAAAGGGTCTTTGGTGAAAGAAATCTGTATAAAACCTAAAAAAGAGCTCTGATGAAGAATCACTGAAGATTCGAAACATTGGCAATTTTAATAAAGATTTTTGTTGCTTTTTTGCTGTGCTCCGGTCCTCAAGCTGTGATTACCTATAGTTGATTAAAATCTTTTATTGAGAAACTCCTTAATATTTGATAAATTTACATTGGCTAGCGAGAAAATGAAATGACGCTCAAGAAGATGTTAAATAATTTAATTAATAGGCTTTTAGGTTTTGCTAGCTTAACGTTGAGCTAACAGAATTTTCGATTTCTCCGACAATTCGAGAGGAAAAAATGTTTCAATAGGATAATAAATTAGCCTAAAATTATGGCCAAAAATAAATCTAAAGTTCCAAAGTGGTTCTGCTAGCTTTCTAATATCTTTGAATAATTTCAAAAGTGAAGTATCGGTGGAAAAGATTTACAAGATAAAATAATCAAATACAGAATTCTTTCAATATGACTGTTCGAGGTACTAGATACAAGATACTTTTCGAATTTTGGATCTGAAATACTTAATATAAAATACGTTTCTCATGAAAACGTTTGTTTTTTAATTTTCAGATTCAGAATTAATCAAATCGATTCATGATTATCAATATTTTGATGTTTTTTTTACTTTTGTGATTACTACTTCCCTCAAAATTCAGAAATTGAACATATGCACCTATAGTCTCATAGTACAATATTATATGAATCTAAATAATAATGATTGAATAGATTGGGAATGCAAAGATACGTAAAAATTCACTGTAAAATGGAGGTCATAAAAAAACGATTCTATTATGTGGAATAAATATCTATAAACCTGAACTATTCTGCCACTTAAATTTATCAATGAAAATCCAGTTAAATTTTTTTTCACGTAAAAGAATATCCGATGATGAAATATTTTCAACTAAAGTTTACACCATCTGTTTTTAATGAGATACCCTTCGTAGAATCACCCTTTGTAGTTGTTTGTTGGTCTCAGCCGACTGCCACCAAATAAGTTTTATGATTTTATTATGTTTGCGTAGATCAATGGCTCAATGAAAAATGAATTGCTTCATAAGAACAGTCTAGGCATCCCATTTCCCAATCGTCAAGGTACCTCCGTTCCTCCGTCGCTAGAGCTGATACTCAAAATGTCAGATTTCTAATACTACCTTGATTAGGAGAATTAAAAGAAATTCTGAAACGAAGTGAAATTTTTTTACTAGAATTACCCGGTATAATTTGCCCAAGGTTTAGAATATAATAATTATTTTACTAGAGTCACCTATAATAGTATAATTCACCCCAGGTTTAGAATTCAATAATTATTTTACTAGAATCACCCAGTATAATTTGCCACAGGTTTAGAATTCCATCATTATTCTACCAGTCATATGAGTAGGTGAAAATAAAATTTTAATCGAAAGCAGTGAAGGTATTTTTCGTCCAGTTCAGGAAAATTCATTTGGAATAATTTCTGATTTATTTATTTCATGAAAATATAACGATGCAATTTAAAATCTCAGCCTATGTATAAAAACTTCCGAGCGACACCGCGATAGACGTTATCTCTTCAATATGTTCTTTTTTACATGTTGTCGTTTGTTTTTCATAAGCACACCGCCGATTTTGAGACTCGAAATTTTCCTCTTTCAACCGACATTACTATAGTGAGGTATTTCGGAAAAGTAGAATTATTCTTGTCGGTGTCGTCGAAGTAGAATAGTTATTTATAGTACAAGTGCAGAAGGCATTGGTATTCTTCCACGAGTTCAAAATTCAAAAACGAGCCACGAAGTGGCGAGTTTTGGAATGAACGAGTGGTAGAATGAGCCTTCTGTACGAGTATTATACATTATTTTCTCTAATTCATTGCATTTTCATTGAAATTATTGAAATATTTCCATAAATATAATTTAGTGATTTTTGCATTGAAAAATGTTGGTTGGCAGAACTGATTTCTTTAAGGCAAATTGATGAATTGACAGATAATGCCGTGGCGGAAAGTTCGGAGTACCAACACAGAATAATAAAATATAACCATGAAAACTGTGCGTTTCTGATATATTCTCGCACGATTTTGTTCTACAAGATGTGGAAGAATGAACGGAATAACCACAGAATTGGAGAAAGATATTTTTCCAATTATTCTTGCCGGTGTCTTCGAAGTATAAAGATATTTTCCTAGTTACTCCTGTCGGTGTCTTCGAGCTAGATATTTTCTGATAGTTATTGAGCGGATTAAGATTGTTTTGTGGTTTTCCTGGAGTAATATTTTCGAGTTGAATTTTTAGTTTACAATTTTCCTTTTGAACGTCGGACGTTTTAGTGCAGTAATTTTATATGCGTGAATTTGACACTTAGCTCGTGCACGAAAAGAATTTGAGTTCGTGTGGTGAAGTGAGAAGTTCTTAGGATTGGTAAGACCCGTTTTATTTCTGTCTGTATTACCGGTGACTTTCCTGTGTTCCATCGCTACTTTCCGAGTGTGATTTATTTTATTTCTTAGACCGTCCTTTCTCAAGTGGAGTTTGTCTGTCCGGTTCCTTATTGCGAGCAACTCTTATTTGGAACTACCAGGCAAAACTCCTTATCTTGGGGAGAGGGGTCGCTTATTTCCGATCTCCGGATCACTGCGGTCTTTTAGGTTAATTACCCTGTCCGGTCCGACTCGAGTCGTGGATTGGTGAATGTGCCGAGGTATACCCTGAGTGAAATTTATTTCTTTGATCTTTCTATCTCAAGTGGAGTTTGTCTGTCCGGTTCCTTATTGCGAGCAACTCTTATTCGGAACTACCAGGCAAGACTCCTTATCTTGGGGAGAGAGGTCGCTAATTTCCTATCTCCGGATCACCGCGGCCTTTTCGGCGAATAACCTTGTCAGGTCTGACTCGAGTCGTGAAATGGTGAATGCGCCGAGGTATACTCTGAGTGAAACTTATTTCTTTGATCTTTCTTTCTCAAGTGGAGTTTGTTAGTCAGGTTCCTTATTGCGAGCAACTCTTATTTGGAACTACCAGGCAGAACTCCTTATCTTGGGGAGAGAGGTCGCGAATTTCCGATCGCCAGATCTCTGCGGTGTTTTAGGCTAATTACCCTGTCTGGTCCGACTAGAGTCGTGAATTGGTGGATGCGCCGAGGTATACCCTAAGTGAAATTTATTTCTTTGATCTTTCTTTCACAAGTGGAGTTTGTCTGTCCATTTCCTTATTGCGAGCAACTCTTATTTGGAACTACCAGGCAAAACTCCTTATCTCGGGGAGAGGGGTCGCTTATTTCCGATCTCCGGATCACTGCGGTCTTTTAGGTTAATTACCCTGTCCGGTCCGACTCGAGTCGTGGATTGGTGAATGCGGCGAGGTATACCCTGAGTGAAATTTATTTCTTCGATCTTTCTATCTCAAGTGGAGTTTGTCTGTCCGGTTCCTTATTGCGAGCTACCAGGCAGAACTCCTTATCTTGTGGAGAGGGGTCGCTTATTTCCACTTTACGGATCACCGTTGTCATTTCGGTGAGTCATCCTGTCCGGTCTGACTTGAGATTCATTCTGGTGGATGCGCCGACGAATACCCTGATTGAAATTTGTTTCTAAGATCCAACATTCTCAAGTGGAATCTGTGTGTCGGGTCCCTTATTGCGAGCAACTCTTATTTGGGACCACCAGACAGAATTCCTTATCTTGTGGAGAGTGGTCGCTTATTTCCGATTTACGGATCACCGTTGTCATTTCGGTGAGTCACCCTGTTCAGTCTGACTTGAGATTTATTTTGATGGAGGCGCCGATACAAGACCTGATTCGAATATATTATTCAGGCTTGTTTTCTCGAATAAAGGAGTTTCAAACCAGACCGTACGGAACACAGGATAGGTTGTCACATCTGACTTATTAGATTGCATTTCACACGCCATTCTGCATGCTTTCCACGCTTGTCCGCACTTAACCGTTTTTATTATTGCTCAATTTGCCTGCTCACTGCTTACTCATTTCTGCTGCTTGATATACGCCACCTGATCACCTCGCTTAGTTCTCGTTCCGTACCGTATTGCATTGTAAATATTTGCTTTTGGTGTTTAGTAGTCTTTTGCATTAAAGTATATATAGGATAGTATTGTATATAATTTGGTGTTGTACATGAGGAAACGAATGGTGTTAAATATAGTGTGTTTCGTCAGAGTGTCTTTTATTTGTCTCATAGACATTTACTGCAATTTAGTGAAAGACATCACCACTGGTCAATCGCTCTTACCTTAGATTGAATCGAACCCTTCTCCAACTGTTTAAAAGCTTCCCAGGGTCGATAATAGTGAGCGACATAAGGAATTGCGATCTTATAAAACCTATATATAATAATAGAAGGGAAAAAGTATACAAGCAACAATCCGAAGAAAGTCGCCGTCACAATTGTGATTAACAATTTGTAAAAAAAATCAAAAAAATTCGAAGAATCTGCTTTTTCAAAGTGGGGGTAAATGCCCCCCATTAGTTAAGTCTAGTTACGCCCCTGCTGGCGATCGCTTCAGTTATCTTGGAGCTCAAGGACCCCCTTATTCTGTCTGAGCGCGCATGAGCTTGCAGAAACATATGACGTGTGACTCGTGCCTATCAAGCTCAAGTTATATCAAGAAGCTTGATATCAAGACAAGCAATAAATATTTCAAATCAAGTCAAGTTCAAGTATGTAATTTTTACGAGCTTGATTTTCAAGTCAAGTGTAACGATCAATGCCTCCTATCTTCGAGAGGGATACGCCACTGCCATTTTTATGCTTCGGCAACTGGCTTGCGAATCGACCAAAATCGATCGATTTCGTTAAATGCGCGGACATTTTCGTTTTCCCAGATGAGAGAGGTGAAAGGGTAGCCATTTTTAGAAGGATTAGATTTTCTACCGTACTCGAGTGAGCATAGGCAGAGGTGTTGATGTTTCCTGGCTTCCGAAATAGTTTCCTGAATAATTTATCTTGTCGTCGAACGAAGAATTATAACGGGCTTTTCAAGAAAAGGCCTTACCATTGGAGTTTCGCCATATTCACATCAAATCAAGAAATTACCACGAGATCAAACTCTATTTTGGATCCTTCTTCTGAAAGAGTCGCTGAACGATTCCTCATCGTTGATAATTTTCCTGGTACCGACATCGAGACCAAATCCTCCCTTGGATCATTTTGGTGGAGCCGCAGAACAGTTGGCCATTTTGGATAATTTTCCTGGTACAAATAAGAATGAATACCCAAGGTATTTACCTAGGTTGGCACTTGATGAAGAGACCACAGTAATCACAATAATCCCATTAAAATCAGTAGATTCTCATAGTTAAATTCTGTCCTAGTTTTGTTACATTTATTTTCAATTTTGATTTCATTTTATTTGTGTATTATTTTTCGGGAGAAATATAAATTTTTTTTCTTTTAATTTCTTCCTTCAGGAAAAATTGGGAGTAATTATTATATCTTGGCTTAGTCAAGCCTGGCGCTCAACAAATAAAAAAGTCAAGTTATCAATATTTGCAGTCCACCCCGACCCTCACCGGTCGATCTGAGCAGCCGATAGGCTAAAGTGTTCTCCCTCATCAAGGGAGGTTACACAAGTTGTTAAGAGTTAAGGTTAAAATATCAAGCTACTAGGCTTGATGAATCCCTAATCAAAATGATAATCTTCAGTGATGAGGCAAAGTTGACAATTTTTTGATATTTGTACTCTCTTTATTTCTCGCTACGCGCTATCTACATATTTTTAGATCATTGGTGGTCACTGAAATATTGGATATTTTCTCTGAAATTCTCGAATTTTTTGTTGGTTCTATTCTCGGTTATATTGACGCTTTCAACATAAAACTTCAATTTTTTTTCTATCGCATTTGTCATTTCGAATTTAAACTTGAAATAGCTAGATATATTTGAGAAACCTTCAATCGGAATTTGCTTATTAACTAAGTTGACTGCGACATCTTGATGAATTGTTCGAAGAAAGACCGCTCAAAAAGGAAATAAACGTAACAGCCTAGGTCCGTTGCAGTTAATCAATAGCGATATAAATCAAAATAATGTTTCTTAATCCATTATTCTCGAAATATACCACGTATATTGGAACTCCCCCAAAAAACGTGAAAAATCAATAGTGCACGTAGAGGAGTAATATTTGTGTGGCACTTCCTACACTCACATACTGATGAGAAACGGAAAAATCAAAGGCAAATTTATGCAAATTGGCCATACCGTGCGCGATTTGAAACCCCGTTCCCATGCAATTCCCTTACCCTTGAAAACTACAGCTGCGGTTTCGCGAAATATATGCACATACAAATTCGAACGCCTTCCGTTAATTAATCTAGGATTCGTCTAACCATTGATATGGAGATGTTTGCCACTGAAAATTGGAATTTCCGCAGGTTAGCTCTGTTTGTTGATGATATTTTGTTGTCAAAATGGAAATTTGGGCACCAAATCGAATCGATTCCAGCATTCATTTCGTCTATAGCACTGGGTATTCATAAATTGAAAAACCTTCGCGAATTTCACCTATGCAAATCTAGTAAACGTACTACTATTACCGGAGAAGAAAACAGAAATGTTAGTGACTCTTCAATCAATCAATCAATCTTTATTTATTCCCTCTAGACATATAAATAAATATGTATGGGACGTGTCAACAAACAAGAAAATTACAATAATACATATCCTAAAAAATACAAAGTGCAATCAGCTCGTTACGCACTAATAAATGGATCATGTACAGGGTGGGCAAATTAGCGAGGTAATCTCAGGATCCACTCATCGTAAAGACTTGCGGTAAAAGTTTTCACCACTAAAATGTACAAGAAAACACTCTGGAAATTGTTTTGAAGTTTATAACTCTACCGCTAGGGAGCGTAATAGCTATCGTCGAGTAGAAAAATTTATTTTACTCGAAAATGTTTCATATAAAGTTGAAAAAAAATCATCAGTGTAATCCTAGGAAAATTCTCTATCTTTTTGAATTGTCACTTAAGATTTTACGACATCAAATAAGGGTAGGGGGAGGGAGAAATCTGACTGATTGAAATGCCTGTAACTTCAGTTTGGCTCAACATTTTTGAGCAAATTAGATCTCGTCTGAGATATAATATCTTGTTGATTGGGGACAAAATATACTCATGATAAATTTGTTTTTGCTGCTTTCGATAGGGGGCGCTAAGTCAGAAGTTCATTGTTTTGTTCATTTTACTCCGAAATTTCGAATGTAATGATAGGATTTTCTTAACAGAAATAGGAATTCCATCAAATTTGCATGAAAAAACCTGAAGGTCCAAAGGGATAGTTTCAGGCGTTCTGAATTTATGGCCGAAAGAAGATATTCTTCAACTGATGCACTGAAAAACCGAATTGTGTCTTTAAGTTCTGACAGAAGCAAAAATCTCATGAATTTGTATGAAAAAACCAAAAGGTCGCTAAGCGATAGCTTCAGGAGTTTAGTTTTTTTCTGTGTTTTTCGGAAATCGCAGACTACTCCACACAGTTATAAATAGCGGTTTTTCCTCATTTAAAGTTCTTCCTCGATAACTCTTGAAGTATTCATTTTGGGTATTGGGTTTGCTTAAGTAACCCCCACTATTTTTGGATGTAGTATCGACTGAAACAATAAAAAATATAGGTTCTAATTTGAAAATCTTGAGTTTTGATGAATTTGAGTTGTCCAAGTTCATGATCCTCTTATTAACACCCCGTACATTTTTGGCCCAAACCGCAAACAATCTTATAATACTACGTATATGCGGAATCGAAAAAGAAAAAAAAATTTTTGGAGAAAGATCTTTCTGCGGTAATATTAAAAAAAAAGTGAGTCCTCATCGCCACCATTTTTTTCATAAGAATCCCAATAACTCATAATCCGTTGAGTTTTTCCCAAGGTATAGCATATTGCCGAAATTGCTATCAAAAGAGCTATATAATGATGCAATAATATACTGGGTGTGCCATTTGAAATAAGGAAGTAGAAGTCTGTTTCCGGTATAACCGGAAGTTGTAGAGATCTGAAAATATTTTAGGGAGAAAGATCATTGTCTCAAACCCCTACATGCAAATTTTCAGCTCAAAACTATGATTAGTTTTCTATAAACGTCTAATAGGCCCTCCCGGTGAATCACCCTGTATACTAATTACATAAAATATGATAAATCAGGAGTTAATAAGTTATTATGGTTGCCAAAGTGTCTCGATGTATTGGACAAAAAGGTTGATCTTTTCAGATTAGATTCAATGATCATCGAAAGAGTTTCCTTAACAACAAGAATAATTCTACTTGTAATTCAATCACTCATTAGAATAAGGACATATGTTTTACCATAAAATTATACATACCGAAAATAAAAGCTATGGTAAGGATATCTAGATATAAATGAACACAATGAAATATTATTCAACGAGCCAATGGAACTCGTGGTTATTGAATATCTTTTTATTTTGTATAAATAATTTTTGCTGGAATTCCTAGAATCCTTTATTGATAACAATTACCGTAACATTTACCCACTTAAGTGATAGTTTAATTTTAAAAATTTCAGCTATTCAAAATGTAAAATCCGAAGAATCTATTTTGCTATTTATACAATTGATGGTATTCTTTCTATATTTATCAATAATCAATGGATTTGGAAGTTAATAGTTAGGTATTCAAATTACATTACCTGATGTAAACGTGAATGTAAAGTGTGACAATTTTTTTCTTTACCAATTTCAAAGGCTTTTTACTGAAAAAAAGTATATTAAAGTGAATCTCAAACCTTGAAAAGCTAGATATTCACAATTCTTCAATTCAATTACATTTTCATGTAATAACTCAGCTACATGACTGTTAATTTCTTTCGTGATTAATTCACATCACAATTTTAATTTTGGTTGTATGTATTTTTACCTTTTTTTTTTGACGCAACAAGCATTTACTTGATGATGTTATTTGAGTGTGACATCGTGAACTTGGGGAGAGGTGAAATTGCATTACCTTTGCTCCATAGTTCATTTAACCAGTATTGAGTCATTGTTTACTCATACATTATCATCGTTTCTACTCTTCCCTTCTTTTAATATGGAAACTATGAGGGTATCGGGAGATGAAAATACACCAATGAATCTTGTTCGGCCAGTTCAACGCTCTCAATCGTCTAATGCTCTTTGTGTCTTTTCTGTGTTTGACCTGTACATTCAATGGCGTAGTCCCACACAGGTTTGAAGATATTAAGAGTGCTTTCAGTGAACCCAGCCAGATGATATGAAAGTAGACTTTTCTGTCCTGTTTTTATCTATCTCTGCCGTAGAGTTTCAGTTGCCCTAGTTTATCAAAACGTCGCTGATATTCGAAACAGAAACGTAAATGGAATTTTTTGAGCATTTTCAAATTTAATTTAGGTCTAAATCAAAAATGGCTGTATTTTATTCATTATTAAACTATATTGTAGAAAGGAACCAAAAACATCAACTCTTTTGAAATGGGAACCAAAAATAAATCACAATAAATAATAACAAAATTAAAAAAATTGAAAAATTCAGTTTCCTCATATTGAGGAATATCCAAGCACTGTTTGATTAGGCTTTTAGGTTTTGCTAGCTTAACGTTGAGCTAGCAGAAGCCGCAATTTCTCTGACAATTTGAGAGGAAAAAATATTTCAATAGGATAATAAATTAGCCTTAAATTATGGCCAAAATTAAATCTAAAGTTCAATAGTGGTTCTGCTAGCTTCCTAATATTTCCCCTAATATCTTTGAATATTTCTAAAAGCGAGGTATCGTTGGAAAAGATTTACGACATAAAATAATCAAATACAGAATTTTTGGAATATGAGTGTTCGAGGTATTAAATAAAAGATCCTTTTTGAAATTGGATATAAAATACTAAATTTAAAATACGCATTTAATGAAAATATTTTTTTTCTTCTGTGATTACATATTTCTTCCCTCGAAATTAAGTTATCAAACATATGCGCCTATAGTCTCATATTACAATATTGTATGAATCTAAATAATAATGATTGAAGTGATTGGGAATGCAAAGATACGTAGAAATTCACTGCAAAGTAGAGGTCATAAAAAAACGTTTCTGTCATGTGAAATGAGAATGTATAAATCTGAAATATTCTGCCACTTTGATTTATCAATGAAATTGCAGTTGATTTTTTTTTTAAATAGAATACCGGAATATTTTCAACTGAAATTTACACTTTTTGTTTTTAATGAGAAACCTTTCTTAGATTCTCACTTTGTAGTTGTTCTTAGCCGACAGCCACCAAAGAAATGTTATAATTTTATTATGTTTGCATAGGTTGTTCTAGAATCACGCAGATCCTCAATGAACAATGAATTGATTCATGGAAACAGTCTAGGCATCCCATTTTCCAAACGTTTCGAGTTGCTAGAGCTGATTCTCAAAATGTTAGATTTTTAAAACTACCAAAATCTACCAGCAGATTTCTGCCTGATGAAAATTTCATAGAAATGAGGGAAAACTACTGAAAAAAGTCACGAGGGAGGTTATTGGTTGGTCAGAAGAAATAAAAAAATGCGATTGAAATTTTGAAAAAATCACAAAAAATTCAAACATTTTACTTTTTCGAATTGGGGGTAAACACCCCCCCTGGGTCAAATCTAGTTATTCCTCTGCTGGCGATCGCTCCAGTCTTCTTGGAGCTTGGGGAACCCCCTTGATCTGTCTAAGCGCGCATGAGCTTGCAGAAATATATGACGTGACGTGAGACTTGTGCGTATCAAGCTCAAGTATCAAATCAAGCTATCTCAAATCAAGTCAAGTCATGTTTAAGTATGTAATACTTATCAAGCTACTTGGCTTGATGAATCCCAATATGTTAAGGACGAAATTGCAGTGTCGAGTTCATGCCAAGAAAGCGCAGCATTCATAACAGAAACATATAATTTCAATGAAATAATCGATTTTAATCTGAAATGGCCAAATTTGAATGTTCGTCTTTCATGATTTGATGCCAATTTAATAAGGATCTATAATTGCATACATCCAAAGGGATAACCATTTAAGTAGGCAAGTCTTCCTCTTGGCAATTATCCATGAAACGCCTATAAGCGTATTCATATATTTCCTTTGAATTATTCAGCCACCAATTCAAGATGACATTCTCAGCAACTCTGGTGGTGTTCCGCAAATCTGAACGTAGTCATTACAGCCCATTTGTCGTTGTCAAAGAAAGATGGGGAGAGTATCGACGTGAATATCGAAGGAACTTTTCTATTCCAAGTAATAATGGGTGTTTTTTAAGTGCTTGGACACAAATAATAATACAATAAAGAAATATTGTTGGAATGCACCATTCATCATTTTAATCTGGTAGATAATTTCATGACTTTTTCACTTCCTTTTCCAATAAATCTGGCCGTATGGCGTTAATGGTGGCTTGAATATAGACTTCCAATGCTTAAAGAGTTGTCGGCATAAATCAATGACTCAACATAGCCCCTTAAAAATTCATTGAGAGGTGTAAAACCGCACGAACGAGGGGGCCAATTAACAATAATACTTCTGGAAATAAAATAGTCACCAAATTGATTTTGCAATGGATTTATGGTTAAGCGCGATGTATGGCAGGTTGGGCTGTCTTGTTGGAACCAAATATTGCAGATGTTGAGTTGATAAATTTTTGAAGAGAAATAAGTAGTCAGCTTGGCTCGATAGCATTCGCCATTTACCATAATCGCAGCTCCTTCCTTATTTTGAAAGAAATGAGGACCGATGATGCCGTCAGCGTGTAAACCGCACCAAACAGTCAATTTTGATGAATGTAATGAGAAGAGTACAATATGTGCGAAAACGATCAATAACTGCTCGAATTGCTTGCTTACAAGGCTGATTAAGTGATCTTTGAATGTTTTTGTTTTTCAAAGTAAATTTCCTTAGTTTGGATGCGTTATTCTGGCGTTGCATGATTCATATTGAATTGTCAAATCTTACTGAACAGAAATGTCAATACAGTTTGACATCCTCAACTATCAAATCATAGACAACAGTCAACAACCATCGAGACTTATCATGCAGCTAAAAAAACACGATTTTAAAGGTATGGTTGCTATAAAAACTTTTGTGCTGTTGAATTTGAAACTCCGAAGAGGAAGAATGTGCGCGTCACTTTTTGCCGTTTGCCGTTGGCAGAACCATGTTTCACGAACTACCCCATAATATCATCCAGCACTCGCACCACAGAAAAACTTGGTTTTCCCCTCAGCACCGACTATATATAATGAATATTTCATGTAGAATCTTAAATCCCTCAACTCTCGCCCGAAAAGCTTGTTTTAGCGCGCGTAAATAAGTGTAAAAAAATCCGGTGCGTCGTGTGACAGGACGCAGCCATGCCGGCGCATTCGATCGAATCCATCTCGCGTGGATGTGGCGCCGCGGCGGAAGCTTCGCGAACCACGCGATGCACCGCCGAACCTTTCCGACCGGCGGCGCACGAGACCACGATCAGTCGTGCCGCGAGGCTCTAGAAGTGCGCTGTACCGCATTACCCGACTTTTACCCGATCTAGACAACACACCATACTCATTTGAGCCATTTAAATAGCGCCCGGCATCGGAAACGTCAAATGATCGACGCTTAGGTCAATCTGCCGCCGAACCAGTGGTCCTTCGAGCCGGATACGGCTTTTACGCGTTTACGCATTGCGTTTTATTTCCCGTTCAGTTCTCCACTGTGTGCTATTCCGCCGTTTCCACGACTCTAAGCTGGAAGACTTGCAGGCGCGCGATTCCAACGAATCGGGAGAAAAACACCACGAACCGAACATCTGTGTCTGTTAATGTGATTTTGGTGTTGCTTTAGGTTAGGAATGTCGAAAACGTGATCGAATGGGATCAAAAGTTTTCACGTTTAATGTGTTTCTTCAAATCTTCTGTGTAGTTCTCGGTGGTTTCGCTTGTGACTTGTGAATTTTCCGCCAGCGACTGACCATGGATATACTACCTTCAGGACATATTTTCAGAGAACTCCAGGATATTCACGATACCGGCTATTTTTCCGCACAACCCAGCCTGGACGATCATTGGCAACAGGTAAGCAGGAATTCGAAGAATCGCTGTTATCGAACGATATTCACATCACGATAACTCGCCTCGTTCGCCGCGATAACCAAGTTTTGTTTTCTATTATCGCTTCTTTATTTCACATTGTTCGAACGGGTTCCTTTTGTGCGCCCAGCTAGAACAGAACGAATAGACGAGCGATTCTCGGAACGTTGAGTTCCTTTAAATTTATGCGTCTTATTTCGCGTGTCACCCATACCAACGATCGGAAAATATGCTTCTTCGCCGATTCCATGAGAATGATGTCAGTCGCGGGAATGTCGCAATCTTCGTATTTGTTTTATGTTTAAAGGCCGCACTGAGGTTTAAGACCGGTTTCTAAAAATAAGCCGAGTGGTGATTGGGTCATCGGTATAAAATACACACAACCGGCATCGGTTTCAGTTGCGGGAAAATTTATATTCCGATTCTTTCATGTTTTCATGAAACTTTGACTTTCGAACTCATCTCAAAATGTTCTTCCATAATTTTCAATACAGTTGACTTTTTATTAATTTGCCTGGAATAGACTCATCGGCAGCAGATTTCTTTACATTTTAGCGCCTCTTCCTTTTGTCAATGTTTAACAATATGTTTGAAGCAAACATTTTTTTTTGCGAGAAAAACATTTGAGATGAATAGTTGGACCTTCAGGGATAACCTCAGAATAACCAACTTCCGCTTGAATACAGTGTGGGTTATTCTGTATAAAAACAAACACAACCAGCTTTTATTTTAACATCATCCTTCTGTATTAACGCTCCGTTTTAATAAAAAAAAGCTTGCCACCAATAGAAAATTGTCGAGAGAATTGTGTAAGCTCGCATATTTTGAGTCTTATTTTGATCGAATTTTACCTTACTTGTTATAATAATAATGTGGTCTAAATCGGTGACACAGAAGGGCTAGTTCAGGACGTCATGTAATATAACCAACAATGACCAAAAGCGCTTGAATGCAGTTGGATATTGTTGGTAATTACCAATGATAACCAGGTTATTCGCTTGAATTCGCTAATAGATAGTTGCTCTATCCTTGAAACAGTTGAAACCACTATTGAAAGCATTGAAAAAGCTTTTTTCCTCGTCTCTCCTCAAATTTTTTTTCCACAATTTTGTCACTCTCGCTTTTTTGGTTTGTTTTAACTAATGATAAACCATTGACAGTTTGATTTGAAATGTGCCAATCTTGAAAAAGTGTTTTTTCTGAAACTATGCAAGCTCGTATGCGAGTTATTTCATTAAATGATACAACTGAAATTTTTTGTGTATACGAATGAGAAAGTAGGTTATTCTAACATGTAGCCGATCATGTAGCTATGTTATGTCGCGCTATGTAGTTTCTATACAGAAAAAAAAAATTGATTTATGTATATTTTTTGAAAGGGCACAACGAGGGGCACAAAGAGAAGGGAATTTTCTTGCGATGTTTACTAAATGGCAGAAACACTAAGCATTTATTCAAAAAAAAAATTGTGAATTTCAATAAAAAGATCGATTCGAAGTGGAAACATTGAACCATAATGTCCTTCCATAAAGGCTCCAGAAGAGGCCTAAGTTGGATTGGAAGGGACAAAATAGAATCTTCTATGGATGAATTCATTAATTCTACATATTTTTCTTTTTTCAAAGGTAATATGTTAATAGCGTTAATGAGTTAGAGGTACTTATTTCGAAAATCAAGACAGACCAGGAAATTTTGACACAAAATTATTCTTAGCAGAATTAAGTACCTTTAGTTGAAGCAAAAATCTACAATACTGAAAAATGAAATGACAAGCCGTTAATACATTACTTTCAAAAACAATTAACCTTGAAGTTCGATATTTGTAGTGTAGTTTTGAAGAATTGCGCAGACTAGTTCGTTGAGCCAAATCTAGGGCTGAATTGAATGCGTTTTTGCGCCATCTTCGAGTGGTGCAAATGACTAAAATTGAGTATGTGAAAGAGTTTTCCGAGGATTTTTCAGATTTGTCGATTTATGAAACTATTATCCATAATTCTCAAGGCATTAAACACGCTGAAGTGAAGATTTTGATCAAGATAGATGATGTCTGCTACTGGAATGTTTGTAATGGTCGAAATACTTATATGCTCTATCAACAATTTCATTCACGAACACTAACTAACAAGAGAAGTAATAAAGTGCACTAGCTGCATTCAATATAAGTCATCAATGAATCATTTTACACGTTTGTTTATTCTTCGATATCAACTGTATGAAAGTAGGGTATTGTTGACTTTAGATTACAAATGGAAAACAACCGTATATGGAGTGAAAATATGAGCTGTCATTATCGATTTGACATTCGTGTTCAATATTTGATAATATCCAATTGACTCTATGATAACCTTAGGTAATTTTAAGTATCATGATGTAATTACACTTTATTGGTAGTCTAAATACTGAACATCGTAAAGATTAATTTCAACGAATAGCCTGATACTTACATCAAGTTTTCCCATGAATATAAATAGAATATTTTCAATGATGCCAAAAAATAGAACTTTGTAGGTAGTTGGATCAAGAATATCATCGAGAATATCTTTTTTTCGATTTTTCTACTTCAGAGCTGCCACATTATCATTTCACCGAGATTTTCACTTTCTATTTAACTTACCAAATCACCCTCGAAATCACCAAACATCATATCGATCTTGATGTTTGTGCCTGTGTAAATAATATTTTTTTTGTCCTAATCTTGCTTGAATTATCTCAATTTAATTTTTATATGCGCTTCTTGATATGCTTTTTACTTCTTTTGACATATCCTTTACATTCAATATAAGTGATTGATAAAGATAGATTGATTAGGGACAATTTCGGAGAATGCTGCAATTCTTTCACCAAAACAAAATAAAATATTAACAATAAAAATGCTTCATTGGGTATCAACAAACAACTTGGCCACCTTTATTACGTATGAGTAGTAGTGTTAGTGATTGTTTTTGTACCAGATATTCTTGCATCCAGTTCTTATCGTTTCAAAGAAAAGCTAATTGTTAACGTTGCCGTTAGAAGTTACTTTTTTATGACTCCTGTTGTTGACTTTACTCATACCAGAATTGTTATTTCTGTTGTTAGTATGAATGGGTTCATTCAACGTGAGCCTGCATGTTACTCACCAAGTGATGCAATCAATTCTTGTGGCGAACCCCCTACCATCATGTCATATGTCAAACCCCTATGGAGGATGGAGACACCACATCAAAGAACTTTACTGTCCTGTTGATTTGGATTTATTATATTCGATAAATCCTTGGAATTATTCTGGGTGAAATTCAACTCCCTCTTTGATATTAAAAAGTTGACTTAAATAATGGAACATCTATATCTATAGCGAGATCTATAGATATATATTATCGTAAAAAAATTCCAATACATTAATTCAAAACATACATCTCGAATATAGGATTTGATCTCGGATTTGTTCAAATACATTGAATTGGAAGTAAATGTTAAATCTGAAAAGAATGTATAATACTCGGTATAATATAATTCAACATTGACTTCCTGAAAATTGAGATCATTAGAATCTGCGTCTTCTTTTATCGACATAATGAACTATATCCTGACTTACTAGTATGAAGTTAGCGGTCTTAAATTATTTTTCAATATCGGAATCACTCTTTCGATGAGAATCCTTGATGTGTTCTATTTCGACTTCTTTTATGAGCAACCAGATTTGTGATTTCAATATAGAACCACGAAAATAACTCCTCTCCAATTCGTAAATGGAACAAAGTATCGCTTGTTGTATACCTAATGAAATATTTGAAAGGTTATAAAAATGTTAAGCTGGGATGAAGTTACTCATTGAATACGTTGTTTGTCATAATATAATATATTATCCTTTTCATCGACATCCTTATGGATTGAAACTCATACATTGATTTGATCAAAAAATATTTTTCGATTCATATATTTATACTCGTATCGAGACTCGTATTTATATTTAAGTACTTTATATTTTATTAAGTTGCAAAAAAGCGAATGCTTATTATCACTGGATGAGAAAAGTAGAGCAGGGGGAACATACGATGACGTCAATTTGAAGCAAGTACGTGTTAGTGTGTTTTTGCATTCAGTGATTTGAAGTGAAATTCTACATTTTGGACAATAAAATGTGGAAACTCTGATGGGGCATCCAAATAACATTGAATTCTTTTCTCGAACAAATGACTGAAGTATCAATCAAGGTAATTCTTATATTCTAATGGGACGGTATTTACTATTGAGTGATAAAAAGTTTATTATTCTAAAGAAACATAAGTTGATAATTTTAGAAAATTTGAAAAATCAGTGTCAAATATTTGCAGTAGTTAAAAGTTAATTCGACGTTTTCCGAAAAATTATAAAATGACTGATTTACCCGATCAAACAGAGCTCCAATAGAGGCTTCAATGGTTTGTCTTCTCTTTTCATGAACCAGGAAAACTACATGATTGATACAAATGTTGAAAACACTGCATATTTTGTACAATTGTTTATCTCAACTTGTGGAAAGAAATATCCATTTCTCACGTTGTGTCGTTTGTAACTTCTATACTTTGCGTTAAACACTATTGTATTTGCTATCACCTTAGCAATATCTACTTGCGATTCCATTACTCAATACCGTGAAGGAATTGAATTGGTGAAACTTAATTTCTTTATTTTGTGAAAATATTTTTTTAGATATTTCTGTGATGAACTTGGAGAATATATTTTACCTTTTTCACGTGATTTTGACACGATTATACATCTTATCATTCTTATCTTAATTTTAGTCGTTTGGTGATAGGCGCCTACGAAATGAATTCAGCGATATTTGAATAATGAGTTGAAAGTTTATCTTTGCTCACCTGATGTTGTTATAAAAAAACTTAATATTAGTGATATCCGAGTGATATCCAAATTGGTTGAATCCCCGGTTGAATCTTAAATTAAATTTTAGTTTTCATTAGAGTCTTAGGTAATCGTTTAGGTCTGTGCTGGATTGTGAAAATTCTTCTTGAAAAATTGAAGGATTGAAATTAATAAAAGTCTTGAATCCTCGGAATTTTTATTCGGACTTTGGATTGGAAAACTCCAGATTGTTATTAAAACTGTAGCATTTTTTTTGCATTTTTTATATGAGTTGAGTTATTTAGTGAGAATGAGAGAAAATTATGTTTGATCGTTGAAAAAAAAATTTCAAAATTTTATTCTTCGAATGCAACTAACTTTGCTGATCTTGATAATTGGCCACTGATGAAGTGAAGGATCTCTGAATCATGTCTAGTGATTATAATAGTAACGATTTCAAATATTATAAAAAAACGCATAATTTTCTATCGCTTTGAGTACATGTTTTATCTTCTCGAAAAAGCAGGAATATTAATGATTCATTTCATATGCGGATGTCAAAGACAAATACCGGTTGAGACTTTTTTCAACTTGACCTCTCGTTTCACATGTCAAGATTAATTATAGTTTGTAATGTTTCATGTTTATTATTGACGGCATTATCGAAGTGGAGTTATTGTGTATTCAGCGCCAATATATTGTTTATTACTAATCGATTATAGCGAGGATTATAGTTAGTTTGTAAACATTCCGTATCGAAAATAGACAATACGATATGTCGATGAACACAAGAATAATATTCGCACTGTTGTTGAACTCGAAATATTTTCGTGTTGAATACTTTCAATTTTAATTTTGAACTCAGTGTTCGGGTATCTTCCATTCGGATAGCTGAAGAAGGCAAGTTGAAGGTTTGCTTCTTTCTATATGATGTTAACACATTATCCTTTCCAAATTTTGTATAAAAAAGGACAGCTCGAGGGTCAGCTGGAAATCAAAAATTTTATGTGTATTCTTTAATCGTAACAAACACTGCAGATACTTCCCGAAATTGTTTGGAATAATTAACTTTTTAATTGTTAATTGGAAATTGATGTTGTTAAAATGATGTGATTGCGCCTGAACTCAAGCGACGAGCCACTTGTTTTTTTAATGGTTGAAAACTGTTAACTGTGCTGCAGCCTCAGCTGCAGCACATCCTTTTTGACTGAAATAGTTACTTAGAAGTAAAGAAACTTTTTCACAATACTATAAGACATAAGATAATGACTTCAAAGATAATTAGTGGTGATGTTAAAATTAATATTTCTGAACACGGAGTACAATTTTGAATAATCAGTTAATACGTAAGTATTTATTGAATTCAACTAAACAGTATCATAGTTATTTATGTACCAAGGGCATTGAGTAGATGTTTATGCCCCGAGGGCGACGACTTGGTTATGTATGTAAATCACCCGAGGGCTTAAACATCTTTTGATACCCGTGGTGCATACAAAGCGAGAAACACACTTTTATGCCATACCATTTAATTACTACTTCCACAAATTTGAAAATTCAATTTTATCTCGAATTTTATCATAGTGAATGATATATCAATTTTAAATGAGACCGCGAATGAAACGTACTATAGTTGATATTGACACATTGAAGGAATGGAAGAAAATTGTAAAATTTCCGAATAAGTAGTGAAAAATGTATAATAATAATAATAATAATATAATGTGTATTCACTATAAACATGAATGCATGTGCTCCTAATGTGAAAAGAGTACCAAAACTTTCTGAAATGGGTGGCAGAAAACCGCGTGGAATGTAAAGGGTGTTTTTTTTAGAGCTATAGAACTTTAAATTGCAATAAAACAACGATGGATTATTCGATTGACATGAATTTTATTTATCCGCAAGATAATCTTGTGGCATTACATCTCAAATATGAGATGACTTTTTCCAACATTTGTGGCCGTATATCGGAAATAACACGGCGAATGTTGCCTTCCAAATGGTCAAGGGTTTGTGGCTTATCCGCATAGACCAATGACTTTACATAGCCCCACAGAAAGTAGTCTAGCGGTGTTAAATTATAAGATCTTGGAGGCCGATCCACAGGCCCAAAACGTGAAATTAGGCGTGTCTTTCAATAAATCGATTGTGGCACGAGCTATGTGACATGTTGCGCCGTCTTGTTGGAACCACAGCTCCTGGACATCATGGTTGTTCAATTCAGGAATGAAAAAGTTAGTAATCATGGCTCTATACCGATCACCATTGACTGTAACGTTTTGGCCATCATCGTTTTTAAAGAAGTACGGACCAATGATTCCACCAGCCCATAAAGCGCACCAAACAGTCAGTTTTTCTGGATGTAACGGTGTTTCGACATACACTTGAGGGTTAGCTTCACTCCAAATGCGGCAGTTTTGTTTGTTGACGTAGCCATTCAACCAGAAGTGCGATTCATCGCTAAACAAAATTCGCTTATGAAAATACGGCAACGGCAATCTCATTTTGGGCCCATTCGACGAATCTACGCCTTACTTAATGATCGTTTGTCTATTCATGATGAATAGCCAAACCAAACTGAGAATAAATCACTTGACAGCTGTTAAATCGATCGCCATCTTGAACAGTAATGCCAACTTAAAGTTATATACCTCGAAAAAAAACACCCGTTATATTAATGACCTCGGATAATTTACTGATCTCTCTGAAATATTTCAACCCAGTTCTTCATGGTCCATATTGTCAATAATGAAGAACACTTAAATAGAAATGCATATCAACATCGGTACTTAACATGAGTTGGTGGGATATTTGAATAAACCGAAAAAACAGACAAAAAAGTCCAAAGTATATAGAAGATGTTCTGTCACCGAATGACAAGTTTTTAATGTACAGGGTAGGCCCGATAGTAGGCCGAATTGGATACTTTTGAATGGGAAGTCCCAAATCTATACTACATAGACGAATACTGATGTCGGTGTCTCATGTCCCTCATTGGCGAAATCCGCCACTCCATAGCTACATTACATTTATTAGATACAAACATTAATTGGATGTGAAATTAATATCACGGCTATCAGACAATTTTTCAATTCTGGAAAAAGTACCTCCTCGAGCGGGACTCGAACCCTCAACCTCCGAATCACTAGTCCAACGAGGAAGGCTTAGTGATTAGAGCGCTGGACTAGTGATTCGGAGGTTGCGGGTCCGATTCCCGCTCGAGGAGATACTTTTTCCAGAATCGAAAAATTGTCTGATAGCCGTGATATTGATTTCATATATAAACAGACAGATTTTAAACCACTATTTTCGTATTAATTAGATGTTCATTTGCGACTATACTACGACGATAAACGTTGTGCATTTCACGAATAATTATCATCTTGCAGCTTTGTCCTTGGCCTTGAATTCCTCCATCGACGATCCTGTCCCAACTGTGACCAACAGACTCATGATCACTTATCTCTTATTTTCTAACGATAAAACGCGTCATTGAATACGAAAATAACCGAACGGAACGATTCGTTTCGCACATCGTCGTGGATCTCGGGCCTCCACGTTTTATCGAATTGTTTTGCATTGATATTCGCGACACCAGACGAAAATGGCGCCAACGACATCATTAAAACTGTCCGTTTTCCATCCGATCTGACAACGTCGCCATAAAATTACTATGTGGTGAGCACGGCACACGCTGATGCGACCTTGTATTTATGCGATTCACCTGTTCCCTTCCTTTTGAGCTCTTCACATCACAAAAGGGCGTCCTTGTCTGCGAGGGTTAGATACAACAGTAACAACTATACGTTTCCAGGGGCGGCATGAGGGGTATTTGCGAATTTTTTCATCATGGTTGGGGTTCTGAACAGACACAGGAAATAGACGACCAAAATTTTTGATTTATTTTTATTTCTTTACATCGATGGACTATATAGATAATAGGACAATAAAATCCACAAAAAATTTTCCTCATCAGGTGTTTGAACATATACAGGGTGGCCATTTGAAAACGAAACAGACGAGATTACAGACGAAATAAAGTTTTTCGATAGAAATGCTCGGACAGGTCGATTTCTGTTTCGAGGGGTACAACTTAAGATGTAGGTTACGGACGCATAGCGCTTCAACCCTTGCTACTACAACCCTCACCCCCAAATTTTGAATAGGGAAGATGGGGTGAGTGATACCTCATTTGAAAGGTATTTTTATACTGATTTCAGCACAGTAATTGTTTTTTCATTTTATGCATTAGTTCTCGAAATATTCTTAACTAAGTATTTGAAAATGAAGTGGTGTTTTCATGGCACTTGTAGTGTTCGACATTTTGAGCTTCAAAACAACCATGACTGTGGCTTCCTTCCTAACTAACTAACGCATGAATATTTCGAGAACTAATGCATAAAATGAAAAAACAATTACTGTGCTGAAATCAGTATAAAAATACCTTTAAATTGAGGTATCACTCACCCCATCTTCCCTATTCAAAAATTGGGGGTGGGGGTTGTAGCAGCAAGGGTTGAAGCGCTATGCGTCCGTAACCTACATCTTAAGTTGTCCCCCTCGAAACAGAAATCGACCTGTCCGAGCATTTCTATCGGAAAACTTTATTTCGTCTGTAATCTCGTCTGTTTCGTTTTCAAATGGCCACCCTGTATATTTGATTCCAAGGATAGTGTACCAAATATTTCAATACCTTTTTTTACTTTCTGAATTGAATTTCATACTTATTTTAAAGGTTTACTTCTATGAAGCGTTATGAAATAATGGACCCCGAATAGAACGAAATAGATTCGTTGTTCGTTGTAATTTAAGTCAGATCGAAAATCAAATAATGATTACTTATTCCGGTTCACTATCCACTTATCTTCCAGAAATATACGAAATGGATATACCAAAGCTGGTAAATGCTGCTGTTAATGTCATCTTGAATTCGTTGCCTAATAAATTCAAGGATCAATATGGATACGCCAAGGGAAACGCTCACAAACGTTTTATGGATTATTGCTCGATCTGAAATTGAGATGAATATTTACTTCTTTCATTTGTCTACGAAGTTGAAAGCATCTAGATGGTAAATTACCAAAGCTATACTCAGCAACCACCATACCATGTTTCCATGGTCATCTGCAACAATTTTGGTCAACCCTGGGGCAGATTTAATTGCTTCAAATGGGAATATTTCTTTGAATTAAATACGTCTCTTGATACTCGTTGACACAAAACAATGGATGACATACGATGATTCTTCTTTCTGGAAAGTTCATTGAGTAATTTATTTCATTTAAATTATCTGAACATACTGTAATAGCGAGTGTAATAGTAGCTTCAGCCTGCAAAAGCTAATGAGCAAGTGAGTATTGTAGACAGTCGTTATCGTTCGATTTGTTCGAAATAAATATCGGTTATCATTTGGTGATCTATCAAAAACTAGGGGTGCCCCCATCGATCGATGCACCCTGGGCACGTGCTCATATTGTCCAATTAGAAAGAAGGATCTGTCTGTGGATGCAGCTGATGTTGCCGTAGCAGAAAATTTTCGGTTTCGGGGGCAGAATTAATTTCGATAATATGAAGAGCATGTACTCGTCTCAAATTCAATTTAAATAGACTCCATGAATACATATGCAGATTTGAACAAATTTACATGAAAAGGCGTAGTCTCAGCCGTGGTCTAACTCACATTGACGATGAGGTGGATTCCTGGTGAATAAATTTTTGGACGTCAGGTAAATTTATGCTGTTTCAATAACCCTACTAAGAGATAACAAGTCCAGAAAATACAACAAGAATTTGTACTAAATTGCGAAATGTTGTATATAGAACACAAACATAGCTAAGGCGCAATACACACTTTGATAATCATTGAACTATATTTCGAATTAAGTAATTATCATGAAATGAATTGGATTTCAAGGATTTCGTTACAAAGAAATGAATAGAGAAGCTGAATTGGAAAATGATTGCATCTTACATTTCTACTCTCCATCAATAATTTGAATTCGAATTTGAATTATTGATATGTTTATTGATATAATATTGATCTTCGTTTTATTGATTTGAAATTGAAGGTGTTGAACCATTGTTTCATTTACATAATAACATTTCGCTTGATAATTACGTCATTCGAATTATTGTTCGATATTGATAATCATATTGGAAATTGATGGTGATAATATTTTGTGTTATCTGCATATCAGTTTTCTCTGAACTCAAGTGACGAGTCGCTTTTTTTTAAGTTTCGTTAAATTTTCGCCATGACTTAAGATCTGTTTTTCTCAGTTATTAACCGACCATTTACATCAGACGATTTATAGGATTTATAGCACTTAAATGCACTCAACTTCGATATACTTGTTGCGTACAACTTTGCTTCAACGGTTTTTTCCGAAATTCGACGCTTTATTCTAAAAAACTGGTTATACATTTATGATTCAAAGTACTGTCCATTGCTGGCCACTACTTTCTCCCATCTTTCGGGCAGCTTACGAATCCCGTGTTGAAAAAACTGGTCATCTATTGAAGCGATCCACGAATCCATTCAATTTTTCACTTCTTCATAAAGCCGGAAGTGCTGGTCAGTCAGGTCGGGTGCCATTGATCGAAACAAGTGATAGTCCGAGGGAGCAACGTCTGGATGGGTAGGACATCCCATTTCAACATTTCCAAGTATGTTTTAACCACTTTCGCAACATGGGGTCGAGCATTGTCATGTAAAATCACTTTATCATGTCTCTCGTTATATTGCGCCCTTCTTTCTTTCAATGCTAAGCTCAAACGCAATAATCGCCTGAGATTGTTTCAGTCGGTTTCAACAATTCATAATACTCTACGCCGAGCCGGTCCCACCAAATACTGAGCATGACCTTGGAACCGTGACTATTCGGTTTGGCCGTCGACGTGGAAGAATGGCCGGGATATCCCCATGATTTTTTAGTTAGAATTGTCGTATTGAATCCATCATTCGTCTCCAGTAACAAAGCGATGCAGAATACCCTCCTGTCTTTGACTTGTAAGCAGCTGGTCTCAAGCAAATAAACGCCGTTCTACTCCTCTCGGCTTCAACTCGTAGGCACCGAATTTCCTTGTTTCTGAATCATTCTCATGACTTTCAGGCGTTTTGAAATGGCTTGTTGCGTCACTCCCAATGATCCTGCAATTCCTTGTTGCGTTTGACACGAGTCTTGATCAAGTAATGCCTCCAATTTTGCATCTTCGAAAACCTTCTCTCTTCCACCGCCATGCTGGCCTACGACGTCAAAATCACCGTTCCTGAATCGTTGTAACCAGTCTCGGCACGTTCTTTCATTGATAGCGGCCTCATCATAGGTATTTGAGAGCATTCGATGAACTTCAGTCACAGATTTCTTCATATTACAGAAGAAAATTAAAACCTCCCGTAAATGTCGAGAATTTGGCTCGTAATCCGACATGTTTAATCGAGAATAACTCCTTGATGCAGACACAAATCGACTAATATTTCGATGGCGTTATGTTAACAAATACCTAAGGTTGTTGTATGACATCTATGATCTATTTATTTCGACTACCACTTACCACTATTGCAAAACGGCGGAAGCAAAGTTGTACACCTAATATGTAAGATTTGGTATATCAGTACCAATTCTTGTGGTATTTTTGTAGTATAGAGATTCGTTCAAAAATGCAAATCTATATCATCACATGCGTTCTAGATAGCTAGACTATCACTAGGAAAGACGCTCCAAACGCTTCCACGCTGAAAAGAAAAAAGGTGACGGACCATCGCATCTGCGGGAAATTGCGAAAGAGAAGTGTTTGCGGCCCAGGCGGTTCCGTGCGCACACAATAGCACACCTGTATATCGGGTCGAGTGTTATTTACATAGTATTTTTCGCCTCCGTACAGTCGTCACCTTTGTAAATGTTTAACCTGGCTCACTTTTATGCCGTTATGAATGCGCTCAAGTGGAGGGAAGCGCCTCGTCCCCAGACGCCCATTACGGCAAGGAGTGGAACCTAATGGCCTCATTGTGCAGGCGTAATTTTGAATTAACAAGTAACGCGCTCCCGGGTGCGCGTACGCTTGACTAGGCACGGTTGGTCTTTTGGAGTTTTGGATGTGGACCAAACTTATGGATGTTCGATATTGAGTATCCAAAGGTGGAATGGGCGCACGATGGAACTGAGCGTTCGAAAGCTCCTGACGTTAATGCTTTTTTTTTTGTCGATTTTATGTCGATATCTCAGAGTAATAAACATAGATAGAGGGAGCATTTGTCATTTTCAGTAAGCAAATTTTGTCCCCAACATGAACTATCAAATTTGATATAAATGAAAACCTCGATGAAAACATTAGTGATACGATATTTCACTCAATTCGCGATTTTCTCCACAAAGAACGCACTCCTTATGTCCCATAGAGAATCAACGTTTCATATTAACTGAAAATATATTGAAATTAATACCTAAATACCTATATCAGAAGTTCAGAAATCAAACTTCAAGCGCGCCAAACGGCGTGCATTAACGGATGACACTAGTAGAGCAAAAGTTCCCAAACCTTGGATTTCAGCAGGTAGATACAGAAAATGATGAATATTCTGCTTATTATAAATTCAACAATTAGAAAAAATATCGGATTCCAAATATACAAATTTATTCGGAAATCACTCAAATAAATATATATTTCATTCAATATAATATATAAAAATCACAATCCTACAACGTGATCTGACCATATTGGGGATATGTAAAAATTGCGTGTACTCCCTCTGTCTATGTTTATTACTCTATGGTCGATATTGAAAATGTCATTTTATTTCTACTTGCCAAATCTTGATTCTGTCGGATTTATTATTATTAAGCTTTCCAATGAGATATTTCATTTTGATGTTAAAAAATCCAGTATTTTGAGAGGGAAATCAATGGATCGTTCATTTCATTGTAAAGATGAAGGTCGGTATGACATTAAAGATGGGAAATGATATCAGTCAAAAGACCACCAGTTAGGCTATGGTTGCAACACCATATCATATTCATGAGATTTTCCGAGACCAAAACGTTGTAGAAAGGAAGGTATGCCATAATAGATGGTAGAATATATTAACCAAACAGCCGCCATAGCTACGGTTACAGCATCATATTTTTTTCATGAAATATTCTATGACCAATTTGCGCATTCGAAGTTGTATATCCTCGAAAACTTCACGAATTTCGTCTTGAAGGTGTTGAATTTACTGTAGAGCATTGGCCTTATCTTCAACGTGGCTCAATAAAAAGAAGTCTTGGGGTGTCAAGTCACCTGATTTCGGTGTCCTATTGGGATCACCTCTTCGAGAAATAACACAGCCAGGAGCTTGACGTGAAATCAACTCTAGTTCAAGTCAAGTATTAGTTTTTCAATGTCAAGTCTTTATAAATAAATACTTGACTTGACATTGAAAAACTACTACTTGACTTGAACTTGAGTTGATTTCAAGTCAAGCTCAAGCTACTTGAGCTTGAGCCAAGTAGCTTGAATATCAAGCCAAGCCGCGAGCCAAGCCGTGAATCCCTACGTTAAAGTAACGTAGTAACGTCTGAGGTGAAAATGAGATGATTTTTCGATGAATATCAAAATATTTTTCGTCTACAGCAGCACTTTCCTCAGCTTTTCTTGCGCTACGCACACGGTTTCGATTTTTCACATCACTAACTTATCCTAACAGCTCAAATTATTGAATCAGTTTCATTATCAACTGTCAAAAGATGACCTGTCAAGATTCAAAATGAAACCTCTTATTGGAAAACGCTGTATATTAAATCGCTAACGATTCGTTGACCGAATCTAATTTTGTTTACATGTCTATTGGAACGTAAATACCATAATGGAAGGAATAATGAAAACGTAACTTTTTCGAGTTGAAACATTCCTCTGTGATAGAAAACGGTTCTGAAATGTCTTGCTTATAACATCTTTTATTTTACGTATGCTGTCCGTATAGCAGGAGAAGCGGCAGGAGAACAAGTGAACCTCCATAAAATTTCTTATTATCGAAGGAGGAACAATTGCTGGAATTTCTGCGGAATTTTCAATTCCTCAACTTTCGTTTTGGATGCCGGGAGACGACAAAACGATTCGGCATTCAAATGAAAGAAAAATGGAAATTGCTCTCTTGGCCTGAATAATGGCTGACGAGGGTTGGGTGCTTGCGGGGCTAAGAGGGAAGGGGTAGGTTGGTGTTTTTTGGTGTTGAATCGATCAACTGTAATTCTATTAAATTGGGATAATGAAACACCGGATTTCTTAACTACTTTAATGAATTTGTCTGTACAAGTTATATGTTTGCAAGTTAACAGCTACAAGCGTACTGGCGTTCTATGGTACCCCAATTTCCCGGGGATGGTAATCGTCGCCTTGGATTCTGCATACCAAAGCGCCATCCAGGTCCCTGATTGGTCCACGTCCTCATTCCTTTGTTCCTACGATGTGACTTCAGGATGACCATATGTGGCTCCTGGCGCCAAGGAAGTTCCAGTTCTATTTTTAGCCCTCGCTGATACCTGCAGGGGTTGGCTTTTCGACCTAAAATGCGTTTTTGTGAATATTCAACTGTCCGTAAAGTTTGTGTGAATTTCACTTGACGCAACATACCGCCCCCCTTGAAAGCTCTGCCTTTCAACAACGTCCGAAACTGCAGGCAGAGTACCCTAACACTCAAAAAAAAAAAAAAATGTCAATTTTCGATCGGTAAAACACAAAGTCTCGATACCGGTCGTTTAAATAATCCTTTAGCCGTTCTCACTGTCACGACACGCACTATACTGTCCTTACCAGGATGCGTTTCGATGATTCTGGCTAGGTCCCATTTTTGCGGAGGGGAGTTGTCCTCCTTTAATAATACCATTGTCCCTGGTTCCATGTTGCTAGTTCCTTGATTCGATCGCCACCTTGTTCTACCTTGAAGAGTTGATAAGTAGTCCTTGGACCACCTGGTCCAGAAATGCTGTACGATTTGTTTCAGGTGGTGGTACTTCTTGATTCGATTTGGATTCTCGAATCGTAGGTCTTCTTGCGGTGTTGATAGAAGTGGTGATCCAATAAGAAAATGACCTGGTGTGAGCACATTCAGGTCCAAAGGGTCATCGGAGAGGGGTGTTAAAGGTCGTGAGTTCAAGCACGCCTCTACCTGTACAATGACTGTATAAAACTCATCATAAGTCAGCCTCTCATTAACTAAAACTCTTTTAATGTGAAATTTAGCTGCCTTTACTGCCGCTTCCCACAGACCGCCAAAGTGCGGTGCTCGTGGTGGAATGAAATGCCATTTGATCATATTGCTTAAAAAATATTCCGAAAATTTTACTTGAGTTTTATCCGATTTTAAAAAATTGTACAAGTCCCGGAGTTCCCTATTCGCTCCAACAAAATTCGTCCCGTTATCCGAGTACATATTTTGAATCAATCCTCTCCTTGCTATGAACCGCCTAAAACAATTCATAAAAGATTCTGTGCTCAAGTCCGGAGCAAGTTCCAAATGAACTGCCTTTGTAGAAAAACAGACAAATAAACATAAATATGCATTGACGTACTTTTGTCCCTTGAGTTTGTGTACCTTTATTTCGAAGGGGCCTGCGAAATCTACCCCACAATTAATAAATGGCCTACTAGCCGTTACCCTGTTCTCTGGAAGATTGCCCATAATGTGAATAGAGCTTGAAGGTTTAGCACGAAAACAAGTTAGACATTTATGCAGTACCTTTCTGACGGTACTGCGACCTGATAATACCCAATATTTCAATCGCATTAATGAAAGAAGAGCTTGTGCTCCCAGATGCATATTCCTATTATGCTCATGCCTTATTATAAGATTTGTCAAATTGTGTTTTATCGGTAGCACAATTTGGTGTTTCTGATCGTACGGGATATTTGCACTTTGTAAGCGTCCACCAACCCGAATTATGTTTTCGCTATCTAGGAAAGGATTCAAAGCTATCAGCCTACTAGATTTGTGTAAGGCTTGACCCTTTTTTAAAGCTTCAATTTCTCTTTGGAAGGTTTGCCCTTGCGCCAGTTTTATCAGATCATTTGTAGATTTTACCAATTCATCTACTGAAAGAGATCCCGTTACTTTAGGAGCATTACGCCTGCAATTCCTTATGAATCGCAAACAATAAGCCCATACCCGATGTAATTTGACGAAACTTGAAAATCGGTCGAAAATGTTCAATGAAATTTCGACAAAAAATGTTTTTATCTCTATTCTTTGCTCTGGAACCTCATCACAACTGAATTCTTCCCTCTCCGGCCACATTTGTTCATCCAAACTTAACCAACTTGGCCCGTGCCACCATAATGAATATGATCCCAACCTTCCTGGCTCTATCCCCCTGGAAATGATATCAGCCGGATTGTCGCCTGAGATTACATGCGCCCACTGATTTTTACCCGTGAGTTCCTGAATTTCAGATGTTCGATTCGCTACGAATGTTTTCCATCGGCTGGATTCCCCGTGAATCCATGCCAATGTTACCTTAGAATCTGACCAAAACTGAATCTTATTGAAAGGAATACCCATAGATTCTTTAATTTCCCTTACCAATCTGGCCGCTAGTAAAGCAGCACAAAGTTCCAGCCTAGGTAGGGAAACTACCTTCAAAGGCGCCACCTTTGATTTAGCACATAATAGATGTACGTGATGCACACCTGCTGCATCTGTAGAACGGATATAAGCAGCAGCCCCATAGGCTACCATTGACGCATCTGCGAATGCATGCAGTTGTATCTCATTAGGATTCGCACAAATGACATGCCTACATATCTTTATCTTGGATAACTCAGATATATTATTACTGAAACGAACCCAAGAAGTGTGTAAGTCAAGAGGAAGTGACTCGTCCCAGTCCAACTTACTTTTCCAGAGCTGTTGCATAATTATCTTAGCATTCATTATAACAGGACCGACAAGACCTAAAGGGTCAAAAATCTGGGCTATTACCCCCAAAATTGTCCTTTTTGTTACCCTGGCCTGGGTTTTGTCAAACTTAATTTTGTAATGCAGAGTATCTTCTTCTGCATTCCACAACAGACCGAGTGTCTTAGTCGATGAACCCTCTGCTATGTAATGCTCAATTTCCTTACCCCTTTTCTCTTCATCGGAAAAAACCTCTTTCATGTTTGATGTCCATTTGCGAAGAATAAATCCAGCTGTTTGCAAAACCTGATCTATTTCCTGTTTAAGCACCCTTGCCTGTTCGACTGTTTGGGCACCTGACAATAGATCATCCATATAAAAATCCTTCAAGATAACGCGACTAGCCTCTGGATATTGCTCGTTACAATCATGAGCCAACTGCTGTAAACATCTGACAGCGAGATAACTTGCGGGCCCTGTCCCATAAGTGATCGTGTTGAGTTTGTAAGTCTCAACTGATTGCTCTGCAGAAAACCGCCACAGAATCCGCTGGAGATCCCGATGTTCTTCCTTAATTAGGACTTGCCGAAACATTTTTTCGATATCCGCAGTAATAACCACATTGTGCTTGCGAAATCTTAATGTGATACTAAAAAGTGTGTCCTGTAGTTGAGGCCCAACCATGAGAACGTTATTCAAGGAAACTCCCGTACTTGTTGCTGCAGAGCCATCAAATACCACTCTGCACTTCGTTGTTAAGGAGTCTTCCTTGTACACCCCATGATGGGGTAAATAATTAGTATGATTATGAGTATCCGCGAATTCCGTGTCATTGACCTTAGACATATGACCCATCTCGATGTATTCACGCATAAATTGATGATATTGTTCTTTAATCTGTGGAGTTTTTTCTAATTTTCGCTCCATATGCATTAACCGCCTATGAGCCATTTTGAATGACTCCCCTAATTCGTCAATATTTGTTCTAAAGGGAAGTTCAACAACAAATCTTCCCTCTTGATTCCTTTTTGTGCTTTTCCTGAATCCTTGTTCACACTGAGCTTCCTCTTTAGAAAACCTTTTTTCATGACCGAATTCCTCGAGTTCCCAAAATTTTTGAATTTGCTCCTCTAAAGCAACATTTGTTGAAAGGTTACAAACTACCTTCTTCCTTCTTGAATCCGACACCTTCCCATTTATTTGTCCGGCTATGATCCAACCCAACCGCGTTTTTTGTAGCGATGGTTCCCCCCTACCTAAATTGATTTGACCCGCACAGATTAAATCCCAAAATATAGAGACACCCAATATCCCATCGATTTTATCGGGCTCTGCAAAAGACTCATCTGCCAAGTTGATATTTTTTGGAATGTTGAGTCGACTTGTGTCGATTTTTCTTGTTGGAATACTGTCAGTTATCTTTTCTATAACAAGAAACGTAGAATTGAATTTAAAGTCCTTGAACCTTGAATGAACTGACATATTAATCGAATATTTTATATGAGACATTACGTTTCCGATACCAACGACTGGTATATTTACCCGAATGCGTGATAGGTTCAGTTTTTCAGCGAATTCTCTCGTGACAAAATTGGACTGACTTCCAGAATCTAAAAGCATCCTACCCCGATGTAGTTTTCCGTCCGAACCCGCAATGTAAACGATTGCCGTTGACAATAGAACGTCTGATCCTTGTCTGACCGCAAAATTGTGTGCCGACTCTACATTAACGACCTTCGGAACTCCTTGACCGTCAGTATTCCCAAGACCCCGAATTGAGGGATGCCCTTCCGTGACACATGGATAATTGTGAGACGAGCCCCCTGGAGCTCCCATTGCCGGAATATCATCCCTTTGTTGTGATTTTTGCGGTTGACTAATTACATGCAACAAAGTGTTGTGCTTATTTCCGCAGTACCTGCAACCGCTACGTTTACAGTCTTGCGCCCAATGTCCCTGCTGGAGACAGTTTCGACAACAATTTGAACGTTTGACTTCATTTCGCCGTTCATTTATTGAAAGTCCCAAGAATTTTTTACAAATGAATAAAGGGTGGTTTTCCTTGCAAATTGTACATGACTTGAAAGATGACATGAACGCCTTCGATGTTCTTTCAAACCTTGATTTATCGCTTTGTACCCCTGTTCTATTCGACTCTATTGTTTCAAGAAGAACGCACCTTTCCTCTAAAAATTGTAAAAACTCTTCCATGCTCGCGAATTTATTCACTTTACCCGATTTTTGCCATTCCCTTCTTGTGACAGGATCTAATTTGGCCTCGAGAGTAAAAATTAGTAAAGTATCCCAATGATCTACCGGCTGACCCAATGACCTAAGAGCCCTCAAATCCCTTCTAATTTCGTCTAAAAATTTCCTGATTTGACCATATGATTCTTTCATTATGGGCGGAAAGTTATAGAGAGATTCTATGTGATTCAATGCGATCATCTTTTTGTTCTCAAATCTGGTCTTGAGCAATGACCAGGCCTCGTTATAGTTGTCAGACGAAACTTCTAAAGACCGAATGACTTCCGCCGCATCGCCTTTAAGAGCATTCTTCAAATAATAGAACTTTTGGATGTCCGTTAATCCCTTGTTTAAATGTATTAACGCATTAAAACTATCATAGAACTCTAACCAGTTTTTGTAAGAACCTTGAAACTCTGGAATTTGCATTGTGGGCAATTTGACATTTCTTTCCGCTATTGAATTTTCACTTGAGCAAAGTGAACCCTTCATGAATTGCGAGATCTTTGTATCCGCGAGAGCAATTGATTCAAAATACGCATCCTGAAACTCGATTCTTTCTTGTTCCTGCAAGTCAGGATGATTGATGTCGAGTTCTTCAATTTGTATTTGCAAATTTTCGAACTCGTTCCACAACTCTTTGCATTTTTCTAACCGTGCCGGGATTTGGCCTGCCTTTTCTGACTCGATAGTCTTCAAAAAGGATTCAAATCGAGTTAATTGAGCTTTAACTACACCTCTGCGTTTAATTAAAACATTCAATTCCGACATTTTTTGAGAAATAATGAGAGTCTAACTTATTTAATAATTTCAACCAGTCAATGCACTGATAAATCGTACCAAAGTGAATGAGGAAGGAAAGGAAAATGTACTCACAATCCGTCCTTTTTCTGTACCTTGAATGATTATAGCTAGCTACCAATCTGCTGCTGGGTAACCAGTAATCCTATGTGTCCGTTTGTATTGTCCCCCAGGTGGAACTCCGAAATCTGCCTTGATTACGCTGTTGCGTTGATTGTGTTGCTGTGTTCTCCCCAAATGGAACACCAAAATGCCTTGAATACGCTGAACTCTGCTACCGTTTGCACTTGTACACCTTAGCGTTGTTTCCCGATTTTACAACACTACCCGTCGAAATCTTTCGCAATGTTCACTATCCGGCTCGAAGGACCAATGTTTTTTGGTGTTGAATCGATCAACTGTAATTCTATTAAATTGGGATAATGAAACACCGGATTTCTTAACTACTTTAATGAATTTGTCTGTACAAGTTATATGTTTGCAAGTTAACAGCTACAAGCGTACTGGCGTTCTATGGTACCCCAATTTCCCGGGGATGGTAATCGTCGCCTTGGATTCTGCATACCAAAGCGCCATCCAGGTCCCTGATTGGTCCACGTCCTCATTCCTTTGTTCCTACGATGTGACTTCAGGATGACCATATGTGGCTCCTGGCGCCAAGGAAGTTCCAGTTCTATTTTTAGCCCTCGCTGATACCTGCAGGGGTTGGCTTTTCGACCTAAAATGCGTTTTTGTGAATATTCAACTGTCCGTAAAGTTTGTGTGAATTTCACTTGACGCAACAGTTGGGTTGACATCCCCGTTTCGGTTTGTATTCATTTATGAGCGCTCGTTCCCCGAACTGACAGCTCAATCATTTTTCTACAATGTCTTTAATTTCTATTTTTGATGGTTCGACCTCGGGTTCAACCTCCGGTTCGACCGAGGGTTCGACTCACTGATGACGAATACGTCCCTAAATTCACTAAACAGAGCAAGTTCCAAGCATGGAACGAATGATTTTCATAGATTTGGGTACGAGGATGATATGGCCGATATTATAATGGTATTTACATTGTTGTCAAACCTTTTTTTTTCTGGAATAATTATTAACTCAAATGTGATCACCCTGTAAATTATAAGAATTTCGAAATCCTCAAGAAATACTGAATATTTTTCATGTAAAGTAGTTCCCTCTACCTGAAGGCTATAATTTCGGAGTTATATCTACATTTACATTATATTCGCCGAAGTTAAAATAATACATTTAGATGGCTATGATTGAATTAACTTCTTTAATTTGAATCGTGATTTGAATTATCTTCAAATGTTTGTTTCATGTTAGAAATATGGATATTAGAAAAAATAGGAATTCAAAAATTAAACGAGCTTATTCAATCATCTAAATATATTTTTTCAACTAAAATTTCGAGAAGCAAAGACTAATCTTTCTACAGAAAAGCAATTGTAAAGTTAGAGGAGCGTTGGAGTCGAGGTTAGAGTACATGTAGCAATTTTGAAGATGATTATGTTGATGAATGAAGTCGAATTTAATAAAAAAAAACATTATTTTACCCACTAAGCCTAGGACTCATTGAATGAAGTGCTATTCCTTCAGATATTGCTCCAGGCATCGGATATTGAATGGTATTACGAAAATAATTACTGAACATCAGACAGCCCCTAATTACATGATTTCATAGTCGAACCCACTAGGTCACTGGTATTTTATCTGTTTGGAATACCTACACCGAGACTTACACCTGTTGTGTTTCTGTTAGTGAATAAATGGATTTTGTACCTTGTTTCACACCCGTAGGACATAATTCAATGTAATAAAAATCACTGAATTTTTTACCTACGTGTTAAATTATTTCGTGAGAACTGATGTAATGCTAATGAACCTATGCGTGTTTTTATAATTGAAAAGCATCGAAATCACCTTGTCATATGCGCCAGCTTGGCTAAAACAAAGGTTGGAGACTCCTATTTCATGATTAACGTGGTTTAAAAATTCGTGTAGAATGGTTTTAAGTCGATCTGAGGTCGTAATTTTTGGATTATGAATACGGTTTGAAGAGATATAAACCGTAAGTTCGAAAAATTGTTCGACTTTTTTAGGTCCCTAAATTTGTTGATGATAAGGTACAGGTCGCAATTTTCGAACTATCTTCATTAAATAAGGAATTTGGGAAATTATAGTTCCTTTTCAAATACTGAACTATCTTCCCATATTATGTGGCATTCTAGAGCTTTTAAGATAAGCTCTTTAATTTCGTTTAATACCACATTGCATAGTATCGGAAACAAAATTGAACCACACTTATCAAGATGAGTAATTGTATCTTACCACAAAAGGCATAAACTTTTATCTAATATCATTATCGATTTTTTGAACGAAAAATTGGATAGCCATGTTATTACATGAACACTTATCTCGAAGTGGTTTCATAAAAATGTATTGGAATATTTGAAGATATCTGCATTTATTGATAATATCACGTTTCTTGTAATTGAAAACGTGAATATTAGATTTCTGGGAGTGAGTGAAATTGAATTGATATACCGTACGCCACTGATATAATCTCATTACAAACCGACCAGATGGCCAGGTTATTCGCCGAACTTAGTGCGAATATCCAATATTGACTTTTCTGGAGATTAACAAGTTTGAGTTAGGACTCCAAAAGTGTTCACTTTACTATTGTCAGATTAACCAGTGTGACACGTAGCGTCGTCTTGTTGAAAATAAAGGAAATCCACATCAGTATCTCCCATTCCCGCCATAAAAAATCGTTAACCATTGCTCGATACTGCAATTCATTCACCGTTACAGTTGCACCAGCCTGATTTTGCAATGAGAAAGGTCCAATAACACCACCAGCCCTAAAACCATAGTACAAAGAATTCGTTATACTATGCTAAAACTGTGACACGTCGAAGATGGCTAGGCTCTTCAACCATCAATCTTGGATTTTCCGAACTCTAAATGAGACAATGGACTAGTTTTCATTTTTTTGTTAAGGATTAATTCTAAAAATTTAAGTAAAATGAAACAAAAATGTGGAAGAATCATTGAAATATCTTTAGAAATGAAAAAGTTATGGGACTTTGAAGTTGCGCTTAGAAGAATAATTTCATAGTACGCAGCGTCTAGTGTGTGACGTCACGCTACTTAAACGAGGCGACTGGTATTCGCAGAGTGCTTACGAATTCATTGGTGTACAATCACTTGTGCCGTTCGTGTCGTGTTTTGTTCGTTACACGATGGCTGAAATAAAAAAAAAATCCTACAAATATTGTATTGTGCCTATGTGTGCAAGCACGACAATTAAAAACCCCAATAAATTGTTTTTTCATGTACTAAATGACATGAGTCAAAAGAAGAAGTGGTGCAAATTAATGAGGCGTGACTTAATTGGACCTAAAACTGCTTCATGAAGATCATGAAGATATTTACTTTATTTTTTGATCTCTCGCGAGCATTCGACTGTTTGCAGTTCTCCTTCATTGAGGATAAAATGTACAGTATGGGATTTAGAGGAGTTTTTCTGAGGTGGATCTCTAGTTTTCTGTCTGACCGCAGTATCTTTGTTGAGAATAAGAGTTGCAGGTCGGAAAGTTATCCTCTATCTATGGGAGTACCTCAAGGATCTGTATTGGGACCTTTAATCTTTTTGTTATTCGTTAACGATGTTTCTGATTTTATTAAGGCCGACTCTATCACTCTTTTCGCTGATGACACGTCGATGGGGGTCTCAGGGAGAACAAAGGAAGAGCTTGAAAATAAATGCAACAGACTTATCCAGCAATTTTCCGATTGGTGCTATCGAAACTCACTCATGTTGAATTTAAGCAAAACAGAGATAATTCATTTCCAATTAAGAGAATCTATTCCTCAAGTGCCTTTTGTTATCGAATGCAAAGACAGTAAACTTAAGTCAACTGATAGCGTTAAATTTCTGGGAGTGCACGTTGACAGCAGTTTGAGATGGCACTACCATATTGATCATCTTAGCAAAAAATTAAATGGGTCCTTTTTTGCTCTAAGTCGCCTCAAGAACTCGCTGCCTCTGGAGGGTTTGCTTGCCGTCTATTACGCCCTGGTTTTTGCCCATTTGAAGTATAATGTTGTCCTTTGGGGTAATTCAGCATCGAGTAGCAGAATTTTCATAACTCAAAAAAGGTGTATTCGACTTATATTCAACCTAAGACCTCGAGAATCATGCAGGCCGATCTTCATCCAACATAGAATCCTTCCATTGCCTTGCATTTATATTTTGAACTGTCTGCTGTTTGTTCACAGTAAGTTGCCGGAGCTGGATACAACTTCTGGTTTCCATGAATACAACACACGGCACAATTTCACCATCTGTATTCCGACCCATAAGACATCTAGATTTGAATCGTCTCCAACATATGTGGGGATCAAGCTGTTCAACCATTTACCAAACTGGATCAAGTCCTTGAATCCATCGAAATTCAAGAAGGAAGTTACCAAAATTATGTTTCTCAATTGTTTCTATAACCTGGATGAATATTTTTCAACTAAAATCAGTTAATTTAGTATTTATTTTTATTTACTATTTGTATTAAGTATTGACGTGTCCTATACATTAATGTAATGTCATTCAGGATAAATATATTATCTATCTATCTATCTATCTATGTGTGTGAAAAGTTTAACTCCTTTTATTTCAGCACTGACATAAGATGGATTTGAAGAAAAAAACTCCATCACTGCGAATATATCTATTTTAGGCAAATTGTCACTTTGTTCTTTCACGAAGCCTTCTTCCATTATGTTGACATAAAAACAAAACTCGAGTTAAAACAACACTGTACAACTACAAACGGCGCGAGAGCCTTGGCGCGGCTAAGTATTCAAACGTAATTTATGGTGTAGTGATCACAGGCAAGTGGCGTGACGTCACAGACGAGTCAGAGACCAAAGACGTTCCGCGCTAAAATACGTAAATTTGAATAATCTATTTCTCAGTAATTCATTGATGGATTTTCAAAATTTTTTCACTGATTTATCAGTTTTGCTCTATATTTTAATTATATCGTGTCAAATATAGTATTATCAACATCACCAAACTAGTCCATTCTGCTTCATTAACTTAGCTTCCGTGGTGAAAATAGTCGCCATCACTGATGATAATTTTTCGATCGAAATTTGGATCATTTTAAAGCATTTCTACGATAGACTGGCTTGAGTTCTTGTATTAACTGAAAAGTCTTGAGACCGATCTTAAAACATCAGTCTTTATGCGAAATATGGTGTAATGCCTCATTCCCAAGATCAATTAGGAATCGACAAACCTGATGGATTTTGTTCAATACTGCGGACTACAGCAGCTTTATTAACGGTTGTTCTAAAGTAACGCACACGGTTCGGGTTTCAAACATCACTAACCTGTCTCAACAGATCAAATTTTTTCACCTGATTCACTATTTCTGACAGAGAAAGTGCTTCACGACTACCCAAAAGAACCGAAAGTGCTTCAGTTTTGCGAATTATGATTGTAAAATTTTCTGTATCTTTAGCAAATTTCAACGATTTCAATGCGTCGTTGAAGCGTGTATCATTCCATTTTGAGTAGTGACAGCTTCAAAAGTGAGAGCTGCCCAGATAGTGGGCCATTCGAAATGAAACCTCTTATTGGAAATCCCTCTGAATGAGAAGTTTTGTAGAGTCCCATTTCCTGAGCCTAGCTCCGAACAACTGACCAAAAAACCGATAAACTATTCGATTCCGCACACGAATCAAAACACTACCGAATTCCCCGAAACACCCCATAATGCAGCACCACGACAAAAACGTATTACGTTGAATGAATCATTCCATGTTCCGGCATTCCTGAACCAACGGGATATTCCCGAAAGGCATACCAAGGATTCCGTTGAAATTGTTGGTCTTTCAACCGAGCTCACATACAGAGGCGAATCCTTTTATCCCCCCGTATCGAATAGTTCGGTCTGCTAGGAGTGAATAATGTGTTTAGAATATGCTCAAAGCATATATAACTTATCCCTGGATCGTCTGCGCCTCGCCCGAATGAAATTCCCATTTTCAGACAATCCAGAAAGCGCTAAACTTCAGTATGTCAACTCATATTTTATGTATGCAGTTGGGATCCCCCCATATCAACCGGCAGAAAGCACGAGCAGTTTAGTGATACCGAATAAGGATCCAGTTGCCATGGAGATCCTTCTATATTTCCGTCTGGCTCCAATTAGTTTTATTCCTTCCCGAATTGACAATATTAAAATATTCGCGATACCTTTGAGTTTCACCGTCGAATTGTTGGTAATCGTGTTGTATAAACTAGGCGCTTTATGCTGGTTTCACACTGAAGGTGTTTGCAAGTAACTTATGCTGCCTTCACCTTAGATCATAGTAGATAATTCCCTATCAATCTCACCAAACACACAACAAAACATTCCTGGAAGTCAATCGTAGCTTGGCCATCGTTTTGACCACGGCCGTTTTTGCTTGACGTTGTCGTAAGTGATCTACTTTTCATCACTAGTCACCAAACGCTTCATGAAATGAATCGAATTTGTTGCGATTCAGCAGCGATTCGCAGATGGAAATTAGGTTCATGAGGTTTTTTTTGCGTTAACTCGTGTGGTACCCATACATCAAGCTTCTTCTTATGCTATATGCGAATGGTTCCAAACGGTTTTTGTGCAATATTTAGCTCTTGGCAATCGAAACAGTGCTTACATGACGACCGGACTCAATAATGTCCATGATTTACGATATATGGCGTTCCAGTGCTTGGTGCATCTTTGTCATCGAAATTACCCGAACTGAATCGATGATTGGTTGTTACAGTATCAGAACCATAAACACTATTTATCTTTTCAACCGCCTGGCTTGCAGTTTCTCCTCTATTGAGGAAGAACTGTTAAATATAGCATATTTTATTTTTGGTAGTGTCCATCTTTGACGCACGCTCAAATTCAACTTATCACAAAACCGTCGGAAAAGATTTTATAGTACGAAATATCATCTTTCTAACGCCCTTTAGTAGAATATTGAATATTGAATAACTGTGTTATGAAATGTGTCAAAAGGAGGTATTACCAATAAATAAAACTGATTTTGGGTGCAATTTTTCCAAAATGGCGGCGCGGACGGCAAAGATTCAAGGTGGCAAAATTGAAATTCGGTAAGAGCACATCGAACTCTATAAAAGCCAGTTTTTCAAATTACTGGCAGATAAGATACGCTGGTATATCGTATAGCCGGCACTCTGAAAACTTTTCGCTCGAAAAAAAAAATGATAACATCGCAGTAAACTAATTACGAAATGATAATTTTCGACCGCGATCCAATAACGCAACGGGATTCCATTCTTTTCCCCACATCGGTATTACGCAAAGCGGGAACCGTACTTTCGGAATTGCGCTAAATGGAGACCGCAAAAACACCAAACTCCGATTCGGTCGACTCCTAGCTCGAACATCAAAATATTCGACATGAATAATTCCAGAGAGGAGCGGGAAAAAGTTCTCAAGCCTCTTCGATTCGGCGTTTCTTCGTCTCCATCGCTCGCAGAGTTTTCATTCATTTCTTTGTTATTGGAATCTGGGAACATGGCCGGAGACGTTTCAGAATTAATTCTTTGGGAATGGAAAATATGGGCGGGAACAGGGAATGGAATCCACGCTTAGAAGAATGCATCTCTTATATCGCCTCTTTTCTAATGTCTGTAGTTTTCGAATTTTGAGTTGGGAATGGTCTCAAACGATGAGGTTTAGAGGCTCCCACAAACCAAGCAAATGCGAATGTATCTGAGTCTGGATCCTACTAATGTATTATCGATTGATGATAGTTTTATAATCGGAAGTACCGAGTAAGGATCCATACTCAGTACGCTCTATTAGTGATGACGTCACACACCGCCATTTTAGATCTCCTGTCAGTGTTCGGAATCCAAACAAACAAATTGTCATTCAAATTAGTACGTTGTCGTTGAAGAAATTGGCTTATTTTAATAAATAAGATTATTTAAGGAACGATTTTACTATTAATTGATAGACAGAAGGAACGAGATTAATGCCAGTAAGTTCGAACTTGAAGTTCAACTAATAAACACGGCTTTTTACAAAATCTGGGGAATGATACAGGATTCAAACTTACTGGTATTAACCTCGTTCCTTCTGTCTATCAATTAATACTGAAATCGTTCCTCAAATACTCTTATTTATGAAAATGAGCCAATTCCTTCAACGACACCGTACTAATTTGAATGACAATTTATTTGTTTGGATTCCGAATACTGACAGGAGAACCCAAAAAGGGCGGTGTGTGACGTCACACTAATAGAGCGTGTTGCGGTACGAATATTCGAATTTCCGAGTTGGTTTTTGGGAGCCTTTGAACCTTATTGTTAACTCCTTGCCTTTTTTTGAGCCTTAACCCACCGATAACGAATTCTTGATTGAATACCTAGAATTCCTTGAAAATTTCAGGATAGTTTCCGATTTCGAATGTCGCGGATAAGGCATGGAAAAAAAGCCAACATCATTCGTAATGAAGGAAACTTATATGCCACTCCACACTTTTTGAATAATATACAAATGAAAAACGTTGTGGCAAGCAGTGGTCATGCATTAGCTTGGCAAAATTCTGCATTTTTTTAAATAAGCCTAAACATATGAATACAACGGACATTGTTTTCGTCGGTCATGTGCAACAATTTTGGTAGCGGCTGGAGCGGATTCAATTGCTTTCAAGAGACATGTGGGATGGAATTCCTCAACGGTTGCCGAAAGTATATATTGGGGAATCTTATCTTTCAGAAATAAAGTAGACATTGCAGATAAATATTTGGAGGGGGTAGTGTCGAATAGATTTGAATACTATTTTGTGCTTGAATTTGCTCCGAAAAAGAAGGCATTATAGAACGATTTCAGAAAAAAATAAATATGCATATTGTGGGGTATGAGCGGAATCAATTTTAACGCCAACCACAAAATATATCGCTCTCTACCTTATGTCGAAAATATCCTTTTGCAGATTGATTGCTTCTTGGAGGGCGTTCACCCAATCTTTGTTTCAATGTAATTCAAACAGATTTCACACTTGAACTTATTGAAGAATCGGTAGCTGCATAGTTTGAGTGTTCGGATTAATATATGTTGAAATCGATTAAAGTGATCATGGCTTGGGGGATAGAACTGATACTGAATATGACCCTTTTCTTGAGATGATTGTCCTTCTCTGCTTGTAGTAGGGATGAAAGGAACACTTTATTATCGTAAATGATGCGAGAAATATATCGTCTTTTCTTATTAAATAGATAATGGACGGAATAGTTCGAGTAACTACGGCTGATCTCTCTTGAGAACTGCGATTTCCAAGGATGAGGAAAGTTATGAAGTCTAAGTTGTGAGGTCATCCTTGCGTTATGAACGTGTGTTCATGAGTACGTCCTGGGTTTAATCATTTTAATCGGAACAACGAACCTTGTGAGGGAGACTAGAGAATTGGCTAGGTTAGCAAGGTACAAGGGGTCTTTATTGAGTATCTGAGGCAGATTAACTCTGCATTTGAAAAGATGCATGAATTTGATCTTCAACATTAAAATAATTTGTATAGATACATTGTTTTTATTGTTTCATTCTTCACTATAATTTTCGTGACAGAGAACTTGACTGCCAGATTTACTGTTTTTAATCTGAATTGAAAATAATGGGACTAAAAGTGTTTAATTAGAACTTTCTTTTTGGTGTGACATGTTTTGTCTATGAATTGATATGTACACATATTTATTTAGTTGCCTCGAAATACAATTTCAATAAGGAAAAAATATTCATATCAACCTCGATATCAACCAAAAGAAAAAAAATGAATTATTAGTACTCCAAAAAGAATAGCTAATAAATCGAATATCAACATAGATACTCACGAAATTTGGTATATTTCTCGGTATATTTGTATACAATTTCTGTTCGTCAAAGTTCATATGTAGTTCAAAAAACTTAGCCTAACTTATGAAACGAATTATGCTTACTAGTTAAGACGAGAGTTAAGATCAAATACAAAATTCATGACTGAATATAGGTACTGACTTTTATCACTGAGCAATATAAATTTGAACGTCATGAATTATTGCGTCTACTTTTCAATGAACCGTACTTTTAGTTTTTATGTTTGAATAGTTCTAGATTTATGCTCAATTTCTGTGGAATTTTGATTTTGAGAAATTTTATGCACTCTGGTTCATATAATGCCTGGCATTATATCAAAAAATGCGGATGTGCAGTATTTTTTTCTCATTTAAGGACATGTTTATCTGGTTTCTGTCCTGTGGCATTGCTGTATGGTTGAGTGCTTCTGGCGGAACCAACACTGGTGATCTGATATTATATCTAAAATTCCATTAATTTTTGAAGGACAGCTTTTCCAGGATTTTGGAAGCAGTTAACAAGAGTCTTATGGGCCTATAGAATAAGACTTGGTCAGGGTTTTTGCCTAGTTTTGGTATTGAATTGATTTTCAAAAATGGTATTGAATAAGAATAATACCATTTCAAATGGATTTTGTTGTCCTTTAGTAGCTAGTAGCTCAGCAATTAGTTTTATTTGATGTAATGTCTCGCTTTTTAAGAGAATGCGAATTAATTTTGTTTATTGAACGAAAAATGAAAGCTTTATCTATACTTCTGAGATTAAATTAATTTCTGTTCAATGCAGACCGAATCAATCAAATACCGACGATGATTTCATGTTGAACAAATATTGAAGAGTCAGTTTATGAGTACGTTTGCGCAACACGGCCAGTGGCTACAATCGATAAATTCAATTTTCAACGTTAATACCAGCGGAGCAGCTAAGGCTTTAACGTACTGTCCCTATAGGTACAGATTTTACCCTTCCCACATCTGAACATAACCTCATTCAATTCCCCTGTCGCTGAAAGGGAACTCTCCTAGTTATTCTGCCGTAATAAGTTGGCAACTAAGTATGCTACCTAAAATTTAGGAAGGGTTTCTCGAGCACAATCCTTTCTCACAAATGAGATTTGTAGCTCGCCTTCAACATGTCTTTATGCGGATATAATGGCTGATCGTTCGGGAACCGTTCCAAGGTCCTTTCGCCGTTGCCAACTCCTTGATTTGGAAACGCATCTCCCTGTGATTCTATTGGAACAACCCCGAAATATATCCCCGCAGAACTTTATTTCCGTGCCGATGTAATAAAGTCACAAAATTTACTGGTTTCGTGTCTCCCTAAACAACAAAACTTTCATTATACAGGAAGCAGGGAAGGATATTTACAAGGGGGGCGAGTTTTCAAGTTGTTCGCCAAGTTATGAACAGTGGTACTCGACACTGGGTTGGTTCAATCGAAAAGTGGGATATGGAAAAACGTGATTACGAACTGAGAAAACATGGATTTGGTATGTTGGGAATTTAATTTTCATTTGTATGTCAAATATGGACAACATTGAAAACATTACGTTTCGTTTAAACTTGCACAGATTTATAGAAAACATTCGACAAATTCTGTATGGTTCACTACAGCAAACCTCATACCCTCGCCTATACCTAAAATGAACAATTTAACTTGAACTCAGTGATTTTTTTCTATGGTTGTGATGCTGCAACCACAGAAATGAAATTTCGCACAATTCTCTGTCGAGGGACTGTGATCATAAGTGCAAAGTTTCATCACAATCGGATGAGTACTTGCGGAGATTCAAGTCATTTTGTGTCAAAATCGAGTAATTTTTTTCTATGGTTGTGATGCTGCAACCACAGGAATAAAATTTCGCACAATTCTCCGTTGAGGGACTTTGATCATTAGTGCAGACTTTCATCACAATCGGTTGAGTACTTGCGGAGATTCAGAGATTCATGAGTGAACTCAGTGGAAGGAGACTGTAACATTCGGAAAACAATTCGGAATTTAACATTTCATAAATTGTAATTGATCATTCGTAATTTAAAATTTTATTTGTTTATAGATTCCCAACAAACAATAAATTATACCTAGTTCATGAAATGTTGGAAAGAGTTATCGAAACATCGACTTTTGGTTTCTATATGAAATGTCACAGACTTCTCCACTTAGAAATTGTTCTTCCTCAGTTCATATTTTTCCTTGGTTACTCTTGAAGTTTTCATTTTAGGTAAGTAACGGGTTTACTGGAAAAAATTATGTAAGTAAAAAAATTGACGTAGTGTATTGTAACACTTCCAGATGACATTTAATAAAACATTTCAGAAAGAACATTCATCAGACATTTGAATGTCTGATGAATGTTCTTTCTGCAAATGTTTGAACACAAGGAAATATTCACAAAAAATTTTATTGTTTGAGTGTCTGACAAATGTTCTTTTTGAAATGTTCAATTAAATGCAATCTAAAGGCGTTGTTATACACTACGTCAATTTTTGTACTTTCATTTATTACTGAGATGACAACATTGGAAAAATTGATTTTTATAGATTTTCGTGGATAGTGTTTGCTCCTCGGTTTGCTCTGTAACTACTTGACTACTTATTTCAAAAATGGTAAATTCTATGAAAAAAAAATTATGAGATCTTTCTTTTATTGAAGCTCTGTTGATTTCAGAAATTAAGTTATTTTGTAAAAAAAAAAGACAGTGGTGTAGGTTTTCAATAGGAAAAGTATCGTCGCACCCTCATATCTACGCCATTGAATAATTTTGGAAGGAGACACTTACTTTATTCGAAACATTATATTACCTATATAGACTTCAATAACTAAAAATTAAAACAATAAATGTCTTTATACTAGAGTTATTAGTAAGAACAGTTTTTTTTTCTAACTTCAACTCCCTGTATCTGGAAAATGAAGCTTGTTAGAATATATGTTTTCTCTAATTCTGTGGTTATTCCGTTCATTCTTCCACATCTTGTAGAACAAAATCGTGCGAGAATATATCAGAAACGCACAGTTTTCATGGTTATATTTTATTATTATACGTTGGTACTCCGAACTTTCCGCCACGGCTCTATCTGTCAATTCATCAATTTGCCTTAAGGAAATCAGTTCTGCCAAACAACATTTTTCAATGCAAAAATCACTAAATGATATTTATGGAAATATTTCATTAATTTCAATAAGTATGCAATGAATTAGAGAAAATAATGTATAATACTCGTACAGAAGGCTCATTCTACCACTCGTTCATTCCAAAACTCGCCACTTCGTGGCTCGTTTTTGAATTTTGAACTCGTGGAAGAATATCAATGCCTTCTGCACTTGTATTATAAATAACTATATAAAAACTATTTTCTCATGAAAATAGTTGTTTTGGACCAGCCTGTATATTGGTAAAGTATGTTTCCCTTTCTATTGAATTTTGAAGTCATATGAGAATCACCATTTCAGTCCACATCAAATATATACACAAGGAAAAATCCACCTTCGGAAAATCGAAACTAAAACCCACGTAGGTTCAATAAACATGTTCAGATAAGATAAGACCTCGAATTATCTAATTCAAACAATTCGGTGACTATGCGCCTATGTGCTAGAGAGGTTCATGATCAAAGTGACGATTATTTCACACTCGCTAATACCTGAGTTGTGGTATCAATAGCATTATCCAATCAGTATTCATCATGGAATTTCACCAAGTGGTAATCTTTTCCTGGATTCAATCACTCAAAATATGTATCACGATTAGTCCTTACGTTACCTTACTGGATTATCGCAATCAATCTCTGAGGCACAACAAATATCATTTCATTGCTGTACTTGTTATTTATATCACCGATCGTCTTGGAGGCCACAATAACCTTGTTTTTTCATGTAGAGGAATAATTCCACTAATTCTCAATTTGTCTGGAATAACTTCCATGTACAAATGAATCAATTATGAACTAGACGATTCCATTCAATGCAACAATAATGTTTGTGAAGTTGGAAACTTTTTCATTCTATCTGGATTGTCAGATTATATCACGGGTTGGTCATGTGTTTACGATAAATCCAGCGATAAATTCACTGGTTCCTCATCAGAATTTCAGAGAAAATATCGTACCTGATGGTTATTTAATTCGAAGAGATATGATTTCAAATTCGAAACAATGGTGAAACGTTATAGGGTTTATTTGCCAGAATATCGAGTAATATAGCCTTTCTTTTGTTGAATAGTCAAGCCCTCATTCTTTGTTTTGTTCAGAAACTTGTTTGTTTCTTGTAATATTTACGCATTAGCAAAGCATTTTTGTAAGATACTTTAATTAATTTTATTCCTCAAAGGAACAATTCGAAAAGAGAATTAGTGAGCTTCGACTGATTTTTTCATACTGACGTTCAGGCTTGTTTTGTAGCATATCCCATGCATGTTGTATGCAATTCAAATCTGGTGAGTGCGGAGGTATTGGTAAATGTGGAATACCAAGCTCCTCGCGCGCATTCTCAACTATGGCTGCACGGTGCGGTCTAGCGTTATCGTCTAGAAATTGAAAAGTTTCACCAATAGCAGCGTAAAAAATTTGGAACAACATTGTCAATGACATGCTCCCTATAGTTTAAGGCGGTCATATCCCAGGACAAATATGTAGATCTGTGCTCCCGTTGAAACATATCCCAGCCTATACCATAACACTACCCCCTCGGATTGGATGGACTTGGACATAGCGACGATTACGTGGTATGCGTGGGATAGTCCATACCCTTATTCTTCGAGAATCTGAAAATCGTCCATATCTGGATTCATCAGTGAAAAAAACACTACGCCAATGATCGTTCCAATTGATATGTTGCCTTGCTCATTCCAGTCTTTGACGCTTATGGTCACGTGTTAATGGAACTCCTCTTAATGAACGTCTAGAATCTAGATTCACCTCTCTCAAACGCAGTCTGATGGTTTCGATGGAAACTTAGACCCTCGCTTAGACCCCATCTGCATTTTGAATAGTATTCCGTAGCATTCTACACGTAGATGTAGGGTTCCTTCTCGCCGAAACGGTGATGAAACGATCCTGAGCAGGTGTTGTTTTTCGTTGCCCACCAAGCCTTGGTCTTTCCAACATGGAACCTGTCTCCCTTAACCTATTCCAAAGTCGAGATATCACACTTTGGCTGACTTGGAGCCTTTCTGCTACAACAACCTGAGTTAGGCTCATCTTTAGCCTCAGCGTTTGTTAATTTACGTCTTGGCATTTTCAGAAAACCCGTTTCAAATCTAAGCCGTTGATAAACTCACTCCATTTCGAAATAAGAATATTCATGAAGCATATACAAAGAACCAAACTTAAGAAAAAAGGCGACCAGATTGACGAAATGTCTCATACTGATTTTTATTGGATCGATTCAAGTTGTTATTGAGTTTTAATGATTTTACAGCGATTTTCTCGAAGATTACATACTTTTCAAAACGATTGAATACGATATCCCTAACTCTTGTGGAGCAGCATATTTTAGATCGATAGAGCAGTGTTTCCTACCCAAGAAACCAAAATTTCAATAAAATCGTACCTTCCGTTCTCCGTAAAATCCTAGGATACCATCGACCGTGGCCCACCCTGTATAGAAGGGCGGCGAAATCTGAACAACGAATCCAATATCTTCTGGACGTCGTATGCAAAGAGAGCCGAAAAACAAACTGGAACGGCAGCGCCGATACACTTATAATTATTGAAATCCAATCGCCAGTTTTTCTCGTCGTCGTCGTTCCGCCATGTTTACAGAGTCGAGCAAAAAAAACGACATTTCCCGAAGTAACGTTCGAAAACGTATTCGACCGAGGGGTCGATCGTCGATTTGCTTGTGCTCTCTTGCCGACGTTATTTATGAATGTTTCCATGCCTCCCAGCAATCGGAAAAATACCGACGGAGTTAAAACGTTCACTCATTTATCTAGTCGTCGCCGGCCGACTCGCTCTGGCAGTGTGTGGAGAAGGCTCCTTTTTCCTATCTCTTGTGCGTGATTCAGCGGCATGGAATTCTGTCGAATTAACGAACGGGTTTGTTCCGAATTAGTTGGTTTTGTCGCGATGCATCCGTCATTAGTTTCGTCATGACGAATTGCGCTCGTCGGTCTTGAATTGGCAGTTGATTCGGTTTGAGCGCGTCTATTGATTTTATCTATCTCGCCATTGCGTATCGCGTTTTACTGGATGAATGGATACTTAATATGGAATGAGCTAGAGCTGGGGATCGTCTTCACAGATCTGTGTGCCGCATGAATCTATTGGCAAGGCAATTGGCACATTTGCGGCTGTATATCCTCGATAACTTCCATCTGCACAATCTTGAATCGATTTTGGAGCATTGGCATAGCCCTACCTTTCTCGTGGAAACTGTTTTCACAAAATAAGCTTTCTTAATCTTTAATAACATACAATTCCGACCATAAAAAATCATAAATCATTGCTCGGTGGTATAATCCATTTAACAGGCAAATTGAAAAGTCCCCGGTCTACGATAGTAAAACACAGTTTTTGGCAACATTCGATTTTATTATTTAACATAGTTGCCTTCGCGACACAGCGGTTATAGCGATCTTCCAACTTTTCGATACCATTTTTGTAGTACGATTTGTCTTTCGCTTCAAAATGGGCCTCAGTTTCGGCAATTATTTCTTCATTTGCGCCAAATTTCTCTCCAGCAAGCATTCTTTTCAGGTTTGAGAACAGGAAAAAGTCGCTGGGGGCCAGATCTGGCGAATACGGTGGATGCAGAAGCAATTCGAAGCCCAATTTTGCCATTGTTTTCATTAATTTGTGACACGGCGCATTGTCTTGATGAAACAGCACCTTTTTTCCTTCAAATGGGGCAGATTTCATCCTTTAAACGTTTAAACTATCCAATAACGCTGTTGATGTTCTGGCCCTTTTGGAAGTAATCAATGAATATTATACCTTGCGCATTCCAGAATACTGATGCCATAGCCTTGCCAGCTGACTGTTGTGTTTTTCCTCGCTTTGGATTCGGTTCATCGTGTGGGGTCCACTCAGCTGACTGTCGATTGAACTCCGGGGCGAAATGATTTAGCCATGTTTCATCCATTGTCACATATCGTCGCAGAAATTCAGGTTTATTGAACTTAAACAGCTTCAAACACTGCTCAGAATCATTAACACGTTGTTGCTTTTGATCGATTGTGAGCTCGCCCGGCACTCATTTTGCACACAGTTTTCTGAAGAATTGAACGGAATTGTGAAGAATTAAATAGAATTGTAAAGGATTGAACGGAACTGTGAATAATTGAACGGAATTGTAAAGAATTGAACGGAATTGTGAAGAATTCAAAAAAATTGTGAAGAATTGAACAAAAGTGTGAAGAATTAAATGGAATTGTAAAGAATTGTGAAGTGTGAAGAATTGAACGGAATTGAACTGAAATGTTAAAAATTGAAAGGATTTATGAAGAATTGAACGGAATTATGAAGAACTGAACGGGATTGTGAAGACTTGAAAGGAATTGTGAAGAATTAAACGGAATTATGAAGAATTGAACTGAATTGTGAAGAATTGAACGGAATTATAAGGACTCGAACAAAAGTGTGAAGAATTCAACGGAATTGTAAATAATTTAACGGAATTGTGAAGAATTGAAAGGAATTATGAAGAATTGAACGGAATTGTAAAAACTTGAACCGAATTGTGAAGAATTGAACAAAATTGTGAAGAATTGAAAGGAATTGTAACGACGTAAACGGAATTGTAACGACTTGCATAAAATTGTAAGGAATTCAACTGAATTGTGAAGAATTGAACGGAATTGTAAAGACTTGAACATTGTGAAGAATTCAACTGGATTGTAAAGAATTGAACGGAATTGTAAAGACTTCAACAAAATTGTAAAGAATTGAACATGAATAAGTTTCATTTGTGCGAGTGAACATCAATTCCAACAACTCTATGATTGCAAATTTGCACCCTAAAGCCATTCGGCGTTCCATAGGCGTGCGATTCCGTTGAATTTAGATTTAGATGTTTCAACGAATTACCGAAGATTGCGCTGTTCTATTCGATCGATATTGGATTCCTTCGAGAAAACCTTTGCAATCGGAGAGCGGAAGACCTTTCTCTCGATATTTGGACATCCGATTCTTTTCCGATTCTAAGGATTTCCTCAAGCAAACGATCAAACAACTAGTACAGGCCTCATTTCCACCGTGATCTACATGACATTAATTCCCGCGACGTGTTCACGGTGTAATTGCCGTGCGATTCTATCGAATTCCGCTCATTTATTCTAGAAGCCATTAGAAAAATGCCTTACGAGTGTGCTCGCTATTTACTCATTAAAGTCCCGGATAAGTCGGACGTTCATTTTGAGCTCATTAACTGGATCTGACGCGATCCTGCTGCTTTGATGAATCTGAACTTATCGAATTAGCCTGACGAATTCGATCTCGTGTTATTCGACGACGGAGCGAACGAAATCGCCGATTGGCAGTATGAAAAATATGCTAATATTCAGTGACATTTACATAGATTCGACTTTTAAGAACGATTTATGTTAATTTGACAAAAAAAATCGGAAAATCCGAGTAATTCATACCTAATAATACGTCATATACAGGGTGTATCTGAATAACTTAGATAAAAGGGTGATTCTGTAATGAAATTTGAGACGGGTATTTGGTATAAAACCGAGTATAAAACACTCCTCCGAAGATTAACAAAAAATATTTTAAAGGAATATTTAAATTGCATTTTCGATATTCGACAGGTTTTTGTTCATTGTTTGTTCACTATTGTTTCAGATGAAAAAATCTTAACCTTGTAGAATCATAATTTGGTTGGCTCTTGTTCAATAAAATGCTAGAAATTCTACAGAGTGGGCAAATAAGCGAGGTAAGCGGCTATATCTCAGGATCCACTCATCGTAGAGACTTGCGGTAAAAATTTTTAACACTAAAGTGTACAAGAAAACACACTGGAAATTGTTTTGAAGTTCATACCTTTACCGCTAGGGGGCGTAATAGCTATCGTCGAGTAGAAAAATGAATTTTACTCGAAAACGTTTCATATGAAGTTGAAGAAAAAATATCATCACTGTAATCCTTGGAAAATTCTCTATCTTTTTGAATTGCCACTTTTGATTTCTGACTGATTGAAATGTCTGTAACTTCAGTTTGATTCAACATTTTTGAGAAAATTAGATCTCGTCTGAAAGATACTATCTTGTTGATTGAGGACAAAACATACTCATAATAAATTTGTTTTTGCTGCTTTCGATAGGGAGTGCTGAGTCAGAAGTTCATTGTTTTGTTCATTTCACTCCGAAATTTCAAATATAATGATAGGATAGCTTCAGGCGTTCTGGAGTTATGGCCGAAAAAAGATATCTTCAACTGATGCAGAGAAAAACTAAATTGTGTCTTCTTTCGGCCATAGCTCCATAACGCCTGAAGCTATCGCTTTGCGACCTTCTGGTTTTTTCATAAGAATTTGATGGAATTTCTGTTTCTGTCAGAACTTAAAAACACAATTCAGTTTTTTGCAGTGCATCAGTCGAAGATTATCTTCTTTCGGCCATAACTTCAGAACGCCTGAAACTATCGCTTTGCGACCTTCAGGTTTTTTCATGCAAATTTGATGAAATTTCTGTTTCTGTTAAGAAAATCCTATCATTAAATTTTGAAAGTTCGGGGTAAAATGAACAAAACAATGAACTTCTGACTTAGCGCCCCTATCGAAAGCAGCAAAAACAAATTTATCATGAGTATAATTTGTCCTCAATCAACAAGATATTATCTTTCAGACGAGATCTGATTTGCTCAAAAATGTTGAGCCAAACTGAAGTTACAGCCATTTAAATCAGTCAGATTTCCCCCTTTTCCCTACCCTTATTTGATCTCGTAAAGTAGAAAGTGACAATTCAAGAAGATAGAAAATTTTCCAAGGATATTTCTTCAACTTCATATGAAACATTTTCTAGTAAAATTCATTTTTCTACTCGACGGTAGCTATTACGCCCCCTAGCGGTAGAGGTATGAACTTCAAAACAATTTCCAGTGTGGTTTCTTGTACACTTTCGTGGTGAAAAGTTTCACCGCAAGTCTCTACGATGATTGAATCCTGAGATATAGCCGCTTACCTCTCTTTTTTGCCCACCCTGTACATGAACTTGCAATACATTTATGCGCATTTATGTTTGTCTCGTAAATGCTTAAGTTTTCAAAAAAACTTTTAGAGATGAAATAAGATTTACCAAGGTTCATGTCTTCAGCTTTATGAAGATGGAAATTAAAATAAGAAAAACAAGAATTAATCTTCTGAGGGGTATAACAGTTCCGTGGGAAGGTTTTTCAAAAAATGTTATACCAAATACATACCTTAATTTTGACCACAAAATCATCTCTTACATTTTTTCTGTGTTATTCAAATACACCGTGTATGAAGGATGGTCCAGATTTCAGTGCAATAACTTTGGCGTCTCATAGAACAACTCTTTTCCAAAACGTGAAGTCGGGAGCTTTTTAGCGTTCGTTCATTATTCCTCGAATTACTCCCTTTTTTTGAGAAATAATTGCATACTAATTGAAAACATCCATCTTTTATGTTCTCAATGAACCCCACAGAGTAATTAAAGAAGATTTGAGAATTTTGTTAAATATTCAGTCTACTGGGAATATTCCTCGGTTTACCCATTTTTTTTTCTTTTTGGAATTTGTCGAATTTCTCAGCCTTCTATCCTCCAGTTATTGGCGATTTGAATAGATGAGTTTTCAAACCACTCTCGAGGAATATGTTTAAGGGTAGAGGTTCTGTCAGTGTTGAAAATACATCTCCTGACCACAAGTCAGTGGGCATTATTTTTCACGATGTTTCATAAGAAAGGTCTCACAGCAACCTTTTAATGAAATGTTCGTTTCGTTTTGAGAATTAATTGAACAAGCATTCCAGTGCGAAGATGAAAAAACGCACTATGTTTTAAGTATTACTTTCAGTTTCTGTAGAAATAATTATAAGATTTCTGTACTTTACTTTTGGCAGTATTTTAATCTCGTTAATCGAAGAAAAATGTATATTTTACACAACATTATAATACTTTCATTCTAGCACTCGTTTTAGCATAGGTATTCGTATGAAAAAGTAAAAATATCGAGGAAAATACGCTGTCGTAAAATCAAGGCTTCTTTTTTTTTATAGAAAATGCTCATTTGAAGGAAAATATACAATTTATATTTTCATCATCAGAAAAGGATATCTGTTGTTCATTTTTTTTTTCGTTTCGAATGAAATTCGAATTGTGGTTTATTGAAATTATGGATGATTATATGATTTCTCGGAAAAAGAACTGTTTTAAGGAAAACCAGTGGATTCGAACATATGAGTTACTACTGATAATAATTGGTCTATTTCGACATTTTTATTGAAATTTTTCAAAAATGGAACCTGTATCTTCTTGCCATGAACTCAAAACCCACTCGAAAATCCATGAAATCCCATCGTTCTTGAATCTTCTACAAAGTTGGCATCTTTTCGATTTTCCTCAATAAAGAATCGACTGTAAAATTGATATTGAGTATCCAACGAGGGGAAATTATGAGTGAAAGCGAAATGATTCATTTCGTGTAGGGTTATCAGCATAAACCTTGAATATAATCTTGGAATTCACATTGATGGGAATGTCAAGGTCAAAAAGATACATATTGACAAATATTATTTGAACAGGCATCAACATTAGGCGAATCTTTCACTCTCAATGAGAGGATGTCCGAATTCATTGAAAAGTGTCATTCCCAAAACGGATTATGACTTGTATGTTTCCTGATAATAATTAACTAATCCATTCCTGGAAAAATAAAACGTGATTTTGCCGAGTTGTAATAACATGTTTCTGATTTATATTTTTGAATTTCATGACTCATTAATCATTAGGGAAGAGCTTCTAGTTAGAAGTGTTTCTCTATTAGGCATGTGATATCATACGTATACAAGTTTCCAATTCCTTCAAATAAACCAGCAGATCGATGAAAGAACCAATGGCAAGTAGCAACTGAAATCTGATTTGTTGATATCTTTGTTCTGAAAATAACATTTTTACGAATTTTCACGCTGTCGAGTAACAAAGGAAGTCAGGAATACGCTGAAAATTCAAATGCCTACAAGCAAACTTTCATTACAAAAATAACTTATTTGCTTTGTGGATTCGAAACTAAAGAGTGTCAATTGAATTGTATTCAATTGCAGTTTGAAGATGAGTTTGATTGTTTTGAAACATTATTCATTGACATTTCTTATGACATTTGTGTTCAGAAAGTTATACCATTCAATCATGGAAATATACACGTAGGTACCAACAACGCTTAGAAATTGTTCTATCAAAATCAATACTCATTTATGGACGAAGTTTTTCATGAACTTAGTATTCAACATATTGTGGACAAATTTGAAAAGGTTTTTTTTTTTACATGATCTAGTACCAGTACCAAGTAGTTGGTATTGCTTTCAATTTTGTCTAAAATACGACGAATAGCGATTCGAGTAACTGAATAATTTCGTCAATAAATTCATTTTAGATTTTTTTTAATATTCACAAATGATTTTTATGAAACAATCATTTCTAAATGTTGTTGATGTAAATATGCCAAATTCGGGTTATATTTCTGTTATATAAATACCGAGTGATTTTTCAAGCTGAATCAGTCAAAAATCTGGAGAAAGAAAAATCTTAGGGAAAAATGTTTCAAATGAAAGGTTAATACTTTTGAAGGGAAGTTCACTCATGCCAAAACCTCTTCTATTACATTTCCCCTTGTGCTCGGGCGGTACAGAGGTCAACTCTGTAATTTTAAATGGGAACCCTTGTTTTTTATTTTTTTTTTAATATTTATTATATTTTTTTATTGGCAGATTCATCATAGAAAATCTTCAGGTATAATGGAAACTATTCAGAGTCTAGGAATATTTTGTAAGTTTCCGATTGTAAACGTTCCAACTATTATAAAATTGCACTAGCTGTGTGGCTCGCTGTTCTTTTCAATATACTTCTCTAATAACTCTCGAAAATTGCAAAATTGATTCCTCCGTTGGTCTACTTGATTCATAATTTACTAAAGCTGGAAACATCGAAAGGTATATTAACCTTCTATGGAACTCGCTGAATTTTTCACAGCCGACATAAAAAGACGAAATGGCCGAATCAACATAACCGCAAGTAGAACGCTGAAAACTGCAACCTTCTCAAAAAGGAGAAACCACTTAAAATTCCAGCAGGCATTAGAAGAGAGACGACTCGGAAAAAAAAATCTGACGGCACGCACGGTTCAAACAACCAACCACATGGTCGTCAAAACATCATATTCGTCCTCAATAAAACCAGTTCGAGAGATACAAAAAGATCTCTCTCGCTCCCGGGCTGTACACAGCAATTCACACGGTATAATAAATTTAAATTGCGCAACCATCATGAGATCATGCACTCCAGATATTACGTTGAAGGCAAATAAGCTGCTGTTGTGTGTTTGCTGTCCCGTCCATGTCGCGGAGAGAGGTATGCAGCACGATGACAACACGATATGTCGGGGCTTAACATCGACGTTGCCTTAAGCTCTGATTACATAATTGTGCAAATGAATTCGGTTATGTGATGTTTTTGATCCTACCGTGTTGGTACACGACGCCATTATGAGGCCCGAGTTTGGTGAACATGGCTTCCCTCTGCAGTTTCGGCACTGCAAACGAGACCAGAATAAACAATCCGAATTTATCGGTGTTCACAACAACGAAATATCCGGCGGAGCGGAAAAAACACGCGGGTTGATACGTTAATCTTGAGATATGGCAACACCGGTCCAATTTGACATTGTCACTGTAAAAAATTGACATTTTTGATGGTTATAATCCTCAGAACGCTTCGTTATACAATTGCCGTTTGTGTTGTTTACTGCACCTTTTCCAATTTTAATTATGAAAGCGTAAAATTGATTGGTGTACAGCTTCCGCCGTTTTGTAATAGATGGCTGTAGCGGTAAGTGGTAGTCGAAATAAATAGATCGTGAATGTCATACAATAAGCTTAGGTATTTGTAAACATAACGTCATCGAAATATTAGGATTTGTGTCTGCATCATCAAGTTATTCTCGATTGAACATGTCAGCTTATGAGACATATTTTTGTCTTATGCGGGAGGTTTAAATTTTCTGCTTTAATATGAAGAAATCTGCGGCTGAGGCTAATCCAATGCTCTCAAATTCCTATGACGAGGCCGCTATTAGTGAAAAAACATGCCGAGAGTAGTTTCGACGCTTCGATAACGGCGATTTTGACGTCGAAAACCAGCATGGAGGTGGAAGAGAAAAGATTTTCGAAGATGCAGAATTGGAGGCATTACTTGATCAAGAGTCGTGTCAAACGCAACAAGAATTGGCAGGTAAATTGGAAGTGACGCAACAAGCCATTTCAAAATCCCTGATAGTCATGGGAATGATTCAGAAAAAGGGAAATTGGAAGACGTATGAGTTGAAACCGAGATAGGTTGGTTTACTTGTGAACAGCTTCTCACAAGGAAAAGACGGAAGGGATTTCTGCATAGCATTGTGACTGGAGACGAAAAATGGGTTCATTATGATAATCCTAAGCGTAGAAAATCATGGGGATATTCCGGCCATGCCACCACGTCGACGACCAATCCGCATATTCTCAGTTCAAAGGTCATGCTCAGTATTTGGTGGGACCAGCTCGGCATAGTGTATTATGAGTTGTTAAAACCGACTGAAAAAATCACAGGTTATCGTTATCGAACGTAATCAATGCGTTTGAGCCGAGCATTGAAAAGCCGCAATACAACGAGAGACAAGATAAAGTCATTTTACAACATGAAAATGTTTGACCCCCTACTTGGAAACATTGAAATGGGAAGTCCTACCCTACCCACCGTATTCTACAGGCGTTGCTATCACTTGTTTCGATCAATGGCAAACGATCTGTCTGACCAGCACTTCCGGTCTTATGAAGAAGTGAAAAATTGGATCGATTCGTGGATCGCTTCAAAAGATGATGTTTTTCAACTCGGGATTCGTACGCTGGCCGAAAGATGGGATAAAGTAGTGGCCAGCGATGGACAATACTTTAAATCATAGCCAGTTTTTCACAATTAAGCCTCGAATTTTGGAAAAAAAGTTTTACGCGCTTGTAATTCGGAAAAGCAGATTGAAAATCAAAAGATGCAAATTGTAATTCAGAAAAGGGAGTTTTAGGACTCGTTTTAGGATGGATTAAGACCTACCCTGTATACTGTCGTGTTAATTGAAGAGTGCGTTTCTGCAAGGAAGCACTCTTGAGATATTTCACTAAAAAGATTTTCATTCGTGCTATCCATATTCGATTGACTTAAAATAAAAAAGGATTGTATGACGATACATGTTAATTCAATGAACTCTGTGGATGGCACAAATGGAAGTCTTCAAAGTCAGATATCTCAAAAGTGCTTTTTCGCAGATACGTCCATTTCAATTAATTAACACGTCAGTATAGTTGACTTTCATATCTAAGTATTGAAAATTCAGAGTGACATTCAGTTGATTGCATATTCGCTTCACGAATTGCAAGACAATTTGTCGTATGTATACATACTTAGATAAAAGATAATGATTTTTATTGTTCTCGTCAATATCGATAAGATATCGTGATTGATATCAACCGATATTTTTTTCTGATGAAAAACTAGGCCAATAAATAGTGACAACATTCAACTTCTGAAGACGATAAATCTCACGTTTTGTCGTTCGAGTGCTCTCGTAGTCACTTTATGTTTATTCCTCGGATCTATTGCGTTAATCAAGATCACCTGAACATCTCCAGTCGTAAATGCCGGTCGTTACAGCTCTCGCACAACCTGCAACGATTCTATTTACAAGCCAGTACCCATTTATTAGGTGTAATTAGGTGAATAGTGATCATTTGTATAAAATACAGGAAATTAAAGAGCATAATTGAAACAAATATATATCGTTACTGCAACGATTCCCGCTTCGTTTGAGTACCTACTTCAGAATTTGATGAAGTAATTGCTCTCAATTCAAAGATGAGTCGCATGATAAATTGATTCGAGTTGTCAGCCAACTTTTTCGGACATTAATTTTGTCGTACAACGTTGACAAATCAACTTCATCAAATATGATGTTTCTGTTTATACTCCTATTCTTTCTACGAATGGATTTAATATTTTACACACAATTGACGTAATATACAAAATCGAATGTCACCAGTTGAGGCAGAAATTTACTTTCCTCCATACAAATTCTAAAGTGTTTCATTATGAGTAAAACTGTGATTTGTGGCAAGACTGATAGTTTGACAATTTCTGTCAAATCTCAAAAAGTTTTTTCCTCCTAATGAAGCAAGATATTTTTTCTGCAAATGGCATTCAAATGGAAAAACAATAAGAGAATATTTTCAAAGCAAAATCCAGCACAGTAGTGACATTTAAAGAACAGACAAGCTGTGGAATGAGAAAAACATCAAAAACTTTCCTGCAAGTTTTTTATACTCTCACGGTAAAAATGACGTCTGCAAATTAAACTTCAACATTATAAATAGACATGCATGAAGTCGACATCCTCACACGTTTGCGGAAAAATTTGATTCAATATGTTTCTCTTTTGAGGAAGAATATAAATGTAATGAGAATTTTTTTTTTCAGGTGAGTAACAACTTGGATGGAAAATTTCCTGCTATATAATAATTGTGAGTATCGATGAAATAGTTATGAATGTATATTAAGTAGAAAGTTAGTTATAGAGGGCTAACATCACAAATTCCGGATATATATTGGGAATTGAGTATTTTTCAATATGAAATGATAGAGATCCTACATAATTTTAGGTCAATATTTTGATGATTTTTCTTCGGTTTTTTTATTTTGAAAATTTGATTTATTCTTATAGGTTTCTCAAAAAGCACGTATATAGAATATTCTGAAATATCCATATCATCTAATTGTACCTACTTAGCGTAACTTTCGGATGCATGCATGTAGTAATTTGTCTATAATGTAGATGATTTCAACTTCGTAGAAAAAATGGGAAATGTATGATATCATTTCATGTTCAGATCGAGTCTTCTCTCGCTCTTGTGAGCGTATTCATATTTTTCCTTGAATGTATTCGACAACAAATTCTAGATGAAATTTTCACTTACCAACTCTTGTGGTGTCTCGTACATCTACATAACATCATCACTGTCCATTTTAAAAATGTTTCCAATGTTTATGGAAACCATTGACGACCATTACGTTTGAACAAAAAAAAAGAACTTTGGCATTCGAAATTCATATATTGATATTTGTGATTTTCTACCTAATAAAAAAGCTATAACGCTTATCATCAACATGTATGTATGTTCTCAAACAAGTAATTTGTCTGTTATTCATCATCCCATTTCTAAATAAGGTTTCATTCCGAACAAATCGAAAATAATTATTGAAATAATCGATGAATTAGAGTTTGATTTTTTCTGTCTATAGGTCCACTAATGGCTCAATTAGGAATTATGTTATTGTAAATTTGAGAGACTTGAATATCATAATGATGAGATTATATTGCAATAATTCACGATGTTGATTAATTAGTCTGAAGTTGCATCACCAATTGAATTTATTTTATTTTTATCAGATATAAATTCTGAAATAATGGTGCGTTTTCTCTATATCTTTACCATACTTTCAGTTTATTATTAATCCGTTTTTTAGTTCGCCTCTATATATTTATGGTCTTTTCAAATATGCGCATTCAAAATAATGTACAGCCATTCTAATACTCTGCAGAACAGTGAATACGTCGTGTAAATGATAAAAGTTTTCGCATAATTCAATCGTTAAAAACCATTTTTCAACCAATTATAAATAATAATCGTAGTTACATAAACATCAGACATCTCAAATCACATAGTCTTATGTTGGTTAATTATTTACAATCAAAAACCTTTGGTATCGTCTGAGGAAAACTTTTTCAACTCAGCACTTATAGTTTCGGAGTAATGATTTTTTGAATTAGCTTTCGGATTTCGGGTTCGAATCTCGTCGTAGGAAGTTCATTGAATTTTTTTCACATTGATAATTTACTTTTTTTCCTCCGATTGTCCAAGTATTTCGCATTGAAAATGTAAATAATAAACTATGGTGCGAAATTCACAACACTAGCGATATCTCAAACAAATTCATGAACGAAAGGGCGATAGAGGAGATGCGTTGCTCAGTTAGCTGTGCGTTAACTAATCGATATTCATTGTTATTGTAATAACGGACTATTCAGGCAGACTTTCTGCAGGAGAAGGGCTGTTAGATGAACTGAATTGAGATTGGGATCAATAACCGTTTCTGAATAACGCCGAAGATAATATCAATGAATTTTGATGCCTTTATCAAGATAGCAGGAAAGGAAGGAGATTTATCTTTGTCGTGAGGATGCCAGCTTATTGTGTAGGCTTTTTCTCTTACAAGTTATGTCATAATTCACACAAAAATTTTGTTGTAACACTTTTAACGCTGCTACAGGGTCATTGCTTTTGTCTAGGATGTTCTTAAATTGGAGGTACGATCGAAAAGGACGCATTATTATAAGGAAAAAAGTCTTATAAACCTGGACAGCAAATGTTTTAGTTTCGAGATACAGGTTCTTAAAGTTTGATTTTTTTCGAGTTTTTTCTCATAGCATCTGCATTTCACATGATATTTCACTGAAATTTAGCATAAACAATACAATTTAGAGTTAACATCATGTGATTTCTATTGTCAATATACAGGGGGGATATTTATCATTGAACAGTGTCCGTTTTTTGCTCCAGAACTTCTTTGGTGAATCACCGATAGTTTAAACAACTACAAAAAGAAACTTCAATGTACGAAACGTAAAAATTACGCTATTGCTGAAAATGAAACGTGCTTCAAGATCGCACTGAAATTGTTAAAATTCACTGCAAAATGGCGACAATTTTTACAGTTCACAAAACTAACGCACTTTTGGGTCGTCATCAAGCTTATTGAAAGATCTTATAGGAAATTAATGAATAATTTATTGACTATCGATAACGAATGCCAAGTTGGATATAAATTTTTTTCAATAAAAAAATAGCGATACTCAATTTTTATCCGTAATTTCTCACAAATTTGTCATTTGCCATGATATTCATTTTAATACCTCAGTTATGAAGAAAATATCTCGGAAAATATTGAATTGTATTTTTCGATTTTCTAATTATTCTATTTAAAAATTATTGCGGAGCAAATGGCTATCTTTCAGATACATTATATTTACATTTAAAAATGAAAAATGAATAATTTTCATGTTAATAAGGTCTGTATTGAGTGTTTCCTTGAGGAACTGTGGTTGCTATCATCGTCTTGTTTTCTCAATTTTTCAACAAATCTGGTTAATAGTTTATTTAGTCTGGATATTATTGGTTTATTCTTTGTGTTTGAATAGAGCACTTTTGGTGAATTGTTTAGGAACTATTTTTCAGCTTTTACAAAAAAAAAAATTATATATAGTTGAAAACGTCTTGTATTCTATATTATAGACCTTCGTTTTCCGACTGGTAGTATAATTTAGATATCATTTGAATCCCCCAATTGAATTGTCTGCTTAGAGCTAGAATATTCTTTGAAATTTCTATCATCAAGACATTAGGTACGATGTTTAAAGATCTAAAAGCATTCTGAAATCTATGTTTTGTGTCCAACCTCATAGAAGATTTCTTGTTCGTATCGATCTTCAACAAAAAGCATTAGGATCTCAACCGAATTCAATCTTCCAGTTTATCATTCTCTCTTGAGATATCTTCGGTTTTCAATTAGGAATAAAGGCCATTGTCTGTATTGTTGGCGTCTCTTTCTATACCCAATAACTAATGTGGCCAGTGCGTTCCAACAATGGAATGTGTGAGGAGGAATTTAATCGTCGGTATAACTATTTCATGAGCCGCGCAGTTTCCATTTTCTTTTCTCGTATACGTACCTGCATTCCACGTTATGGCAATGGACCCGTCGAAATCGTTGATTTGATCGTTGCCATTGGTTTTATTGTTTTCCGCAATTTCAGATTGCCATGGGATGCTCAGATATGGTGGAGAGTTTGAAATTGAAGTGTTCTCGATGGGTATCTGGGATTTCTTTATGGTACGATAGTTGTAGTTTTATCGTTATACGTTATATAACAAGAGCTAGCGATTTGATTGAACTGTTGTTTTGGATAGTGATGTGCAAGTTTTGAAAATTTCATGTTTATTCACTACAGTTAATTTCAAGTAAAATAAAATTCGAATAGAAATGCAGCTAACTGAAAGTGAGTACAGTAACAAATATGTTTTACTGTTCCAAATTTGTTGTCTAGTGAAGGGAAAAATGAATGGCACATTTTCGGACTCGACTTTTGATATAATTAATTTGGTGGAAATCGGACCTCATGAAAAACATCTATACCATGTTTTTGTTTAATGTTGATAGCACCAATAATAAAGAACTCATGAGAACGTTTAATTTCACGCCATTTTCCAATTTCAGTACTTTTTTCAGTAGAATCCATTATTTATTATCATTTATTTCTCATTGTCATTAGTTTTGAAGCTATAATACAAACTTTTAACAATTTCTATAACAAATAATACACTTTTTTCCTTTTACAAAAATATATAACATGATATAACGTAGGCGTACAACTTTGCTTCCGCTCTTTTTTCAGAAATTCAAGGATTTATTGTGAAAAACTGGTTATGCGTTTATGATTCAAAGTATTTTTCATCGCTGGCCACTACTTTCTTCGATCTTTCGGGCAGCGTACGAATCCCGCGTTTGAAAAACAAGTCATCTTTTAAAGCGATCCACGAATCGATCAAATTTTTTACTTCTTCATATGAGTTGAAGTGCTTGTCAGTCAGGCCTTATGCCATTGATCGAAACAAGTGATAGTGCGAGAGAGAAACTTCTGGAGAATACGGCAGGTGGGGGTAGGATTTCCCATTTCAACGTTTGCAATTAGTTCTTGACCATATTCGCAACATGGGGTCGAGCATTGTCATGCTTTAAAAATCTCAAGTTGTATTACGGCTGTCTGTCTCTATGCTTGGCTCAAACGCGTGATTGTTTCAGTCGGCTGTAACAACTCATCATACACTACGCCGAGCTGGTCCTTGGAACCGTGAATATTCAGTTTGACCGTCGTGGTGGAAGCATGGCCGGGATATCCCCCTTGATTTTCATCGCTTGGTATTATCGTAAGGATCCCAGTCAAAATGCGATGCCGAAATCTCTTCCATCTTTGTCTTGCAAGCAGCTCTTCACAAGCAAACTAACGCCGTTCAACATCTCTCGGCTACAACTCGTACGGCACCCTATATTCTTGTTTCTGAATCATTCCCATGACTTTCGAGCCCGAAAATGTGCTACTCATTTTTTTATTGCTCAAAGGGGGGGTTCACAGATCCAATCCCCAGACAACGAATTTGGGACATTCGATAAAATGTGTTGAGTCAAGTTTAAGAACTGAATACTTTGAAAATGATATTCTTCTGGGCTGTTCTGTGTTATATCTGTCAACGGCTGATGTCCCTCTGTATTCCGTCTGCGACTAAGAAGATATTTTTGTAAGTCACTTGTGGCAACTGAAAATGTAAAAATTTTCTTCGAAATACAGCACCTATTGGACACAAACATTCTTTCAAATTTAATTGAAAAATTTTGAAAATTGTGGAAATTATGAATAAAAATGAATAAAAAATTGTTGTTATGTAACACCCTGTATCTCCGTAACGAACGACATTTGAGCAATATTAGGAAAGTCTTATTCATTTTTCAAAGCGAATCTTCTGTTTCCATTTGGCATCATATTTTCGGGACACACTGTACAGGGTGGGAAAATTTCGATGTTTCAGCACTACACCTTATAAACCAGAGGAGAGAGAAAATCTGATATCCATTCTCGTTCTCGTTTTCTGAGAAACTAACAAGAACACTAACATTTTTGGCCACCTTCTCTTGTTTTCAAGTTATAAGCGATTAGCGATAATTGGAAAAATTGCGATATTGAAAAAAATTATATCTCCGTTAATACTATGTTGATAGAGCTTTAATATCAGAACATTTTACTGGCCCTTTTCTACGTAGAATCCAATGGCGTGATAGTTTTTTCAGCTGGAATTCTAATAACGAAGCTATGACCCAAAGTTATGTTTTTTGAATGGGAACACAAGATTTCTGTGCCATTTTTTGAAAGCTTAAGTTTTTCTCATAACTTCAAAAGAAGGTGGCTAAAAATGAACACTACTCTTGTTAGTTTTTCAGAAAAAAGGAACGAGAATGGTGTATCAGATTTTCTCTATTTCCCCTGATTTAAAAGTTGTGGTGCTAAAAGCTAAAACTTCAAAGTTTGCCCACCCTGTACACCTATATTACTGATATCTTCAAGAGTCTGAACTATCGTTGATAGTTTTGAAATCTATCGCAGAGGATTTACCGAACCAAACATAGATAGAAACACCCCTAAAGGGTTATACATATCTCGATACGTTCTGAACAGAAACAAGATCATAAATTATTTCAAAACGTCTTTGTGTAGGTGGATCTCGCTCGGAAGATAAAGGACCTCTACCAAACGGCCGTCTCGTCAGTCCGAAGATTCTGACATTCCCAGAGATGAGTCACCCCTAGATCTCCTAACCCAAATAAAGGAAACCCTGCAGACCTCTATATCGCCCCTCCGATATATACGGCCCGTCTAAAAGACGGTGTCGGGGCGATATAGTGCTTTATACGTCCCTCAACCCGGGCCCGAGGAGTCACCTTTGATGTCACGCGATAACCCTCCAGACCCCCAATTTCCTAGTCGATCGGGGCGACACGATTAGCAGCGCTATGACATAGCGTCCGTTTTGCGAATTTTCACAACGTAACCGTTCGCGTTACGAACGTTTGTCGCATTGCCGGTTACGTTTCATACGACTAACATCGATTTTTCGACATATTTCACGTGCGATCGTGTCAATTATGTATGGATGTTGGATTAGACACAAACATTGGGCAAAAATTGCGGATGGAATGAAATTGGGCATATCTATTCGAACAGGCCCGGACTAGACGTCGAATACACGGTATAACTCGAGTAGTTGGCCATAGCCTTGTGGTGAATGCAGGTCATCTATACCCGAGTCGAGACCATTCTGAAAAGTAGCTTGTTGTGACTTCGGGAAATTCATGAGGAAGAGACGCAGAGAATGGAATGACTATGTCAGTATACAGGGTGGCCACTTTTTCAATGGGATTGTATTGGTAACTTTTAAACCATAAGAGTTAGAAGGTCGGTCAAATAGAGAAAAAGTTGCATGCATAGAAGCATTATCAAGCATTTCAAACAAATCGAGATTATCAGGGCCGGTTATTGAGATATCATAAAAATAGTAAATTCTGTCATTTTGATTTTTCTTTTTTTCCCACTTTATTTCAAATATTATCAAAAAATGTTACAGGAATTTTCTATTCGACAGTAAATTGTTCTCAATTTGACGTAATCAGATTTCGTATCCAACGTTTCGTGCTCTCTGGGCCACCCTCAACCTCATTTTTTTCAATACGGACCTGTATATTTTATGATACTTTTCGAAATAACTTTTGAGGCTGAATTCAACGATATATCATACAATGTCATTCAAAGTTGATTTTCAGGTGATTTTGACCCTTATCCAAATTTCTTTGGGTCGGATCTGTAGTGAATGCAATTTATCAAAAACTGCTGTTAATAAAATAGTCAAGAGACGCGAATACAATGATTTTAAATTTGAATACCAAGCCTTCAAAACTTATAGCGTAATGATATCAAAATAAAGTTCGATTCTGGAACAAATGACAAATCCAACAATAGTGATTTCTCGCGAGAAGATTGAGAATGTATTGGAAGGTATTCAAGAAGACGAAATAAGCAAATGTATAAGAAGTATGGGTTCCAGAACCGTAAAGTGCATTTTACAAAATGGTGGACATTTCGAACACTTACTTCATTCTTTTTCATTTACTTTCGAATAATCATTCGATTTTTCTTTCATTAAATGATAATTCGTTTAATTATTATGAATTGAAATATGTAAATAATTATTACTGGTTTCTTGATTTGATTCTGATATGTTCCATTTAGTTCAAGATGATGATTAGTTGATTTTCTCATCGAAATGTATTGCTTGTTGTTAATTAAACTAAAGGTACCGAAATGTAATACAGATCCGACCCAAAGAAATTTGGATAAGGGTCAAAATCACCTGAAAATCAACTTTGAATGACATTGTATGATATATCGTTGAATTCAGCGTTAAAAGTTATTTCGAAAAGTGTCATAAAATATACAGGTCCGTATTGAAAAAAATGAGGTTGAGGGTGGCCCAGAGAGCACGAAACGTTGGATACGAAATCTGATAACGTCAAATTGAGAACAATTTACTTTCGAATAAAAAATTCCTGTAACATTTTTTGATAATATTTGAAATAAAGTGGAAAAAAAAGAAAAATCAAAATGACAGAATTCACTTTTCTCAATAACCGGCCCTGATAATCTCGATTTGTTTGAACTGCTTGATAATGCTTCTATGCATGCAACTTTTTCTCCATTTGACCGACCTTCTAACTCTTATGGTTTAAAAGTTATCAATACAAGCCCATTGAAAAAATGGCCACCCTGTATATGTATATATTCTATTGAGGAAGAACAATACAAATTATTAATTTCAAACAATGAAGCATATGTGTCGATGAATCTCAGTATTAGCAGGGGAAATGTAACGGGGCATCATACATTTCAACGTATGATACAAGAGAACAGATAAAAGCCTCAGCAAAAACTCTGTCTCCCCGTGTAGTGACTGGTTGGTGTAAACGTTTACAGAATAAGCTGACATAATTTATATTGAAGGATTTCCTCTTCAACCAAAACAAAATTTTCTTCATCCTCTCTTTTCACCAACGTTTGACTACTCTATAATTGCCAATTGGATCCTAAAACAAAGAAAAAAAAAAGAACCAGAAAGGAGTATCAAATATTAGTTTTCATTATATCTTTTTGAAGTTAGCGACCCATTCTGAAAAAGAATCAGAAACTGAATGGGTAGCTTGGAAACCACCATGAAATTTATAAATCGGACAATTATTCACCAAGTGGTCAATGGTTTCTTCTACACCACACTCACATAGTGGGTTATCAATAGAAGAATAGTCCTAACTCGATTTAAAATACACTAAATTTTCCTAGGAAGATTGAAACCTAGAACTTTTTCTGAAGGATCAACGATAAGACTTTTGTTGAAGACGTTAGAAGTAGTCCATTCCGAACGCCAAATTTCCTTATCGCTTTCATTAGATTGAAGGAAGGTATTAATCCATAAAGGTTTGCGTGATTTCAATTCAGCAGTTCTAGAATCTGGGAAGTAGAATACAATTGGAAATGAGTTCGGGTAGAAATGAAATTTATCCCAAGATTTCTTGACTGCAACCTGTCTACGAATATGTGCGGAACTATATGTGATAGCACCGGTAACCAATGTAAAGGTGTAGATCTAATAGTTCCACTTATAATTTTCATAGAAACGTTAAGATGTGCATCAATTTTATGAACATGAGCACTACTGAACCAAACAGAACAACAGTATTCAGCAGCAGTACTGTACTGCTGTACGGAGAGTGCTGGCATCAGCACCCTATGAAGATCCTGCTAATTTTCGGAGGATATTATTCCTCGACTTCAATTTCAAACGCAAATTTTCCAAGTGAACCTTGAAATTCAAAGAAGAATCAAGTTTAACTCCAAGATATTTGGGAGCAAAATTATGATTCAAGACGGAATTATTGAAAGTTACTTTCAATTTTCTGTATTTTTGTTGATTATTTAAATGATTTCTGTTTTATTTGGATAAGGGCATAAGCGCCACTCAAGAAAATAATTTTCTATAATATGTCAGTAGAGCCGAAGAAGAAAGACTCATAAGAATTGCCCGAGAGGAAAAAGAGACGTGGGAAAACCAAGGAAAAGAAGGTTGGAAAGTTGGGTCTCCACTGCAACAGAGACGCCGTGAAGAAGAACACGTTACGACCTAACGAAAAGAGGAGGAAGTGGAAGCTTGTTGTGTATCGTGTTAGTTTCGGTGATGTAGGGAGATTCATGAAACTTGGCCTTAATTGCTGATACCCATAAGTTTTCGTATTTTCTAGCTTTGTTCAGCTTTTCTCTATTCTAAAACCATCAACACCTACTGAATGTTGTCATACGCTGTGTAAAATATTGATTCAGGGGAGCAGTTGCGGCACAGGATAGAATGATTAGAAGAGCAATGAATAATCTCTTGTTGAGAGCTCGGAATGGTTGGTTGCTATGGAAATGTATAAGTACATAATTTGATAACTTATGAAATGTTTTATTCCCATTGAGAATAATCATGTTGCTGCCTAGGCAGTAAAAGTAATACTTTTTCTGATTGATATGTATCTGCAAAATTAATATTTGCTGTCAATCGGAGAAAAAATTACCTAACACGATAGTTTTTTGAATTATCTTCGAAAAGTCGACTCACTTCCTGTCGCGTCAACGCTTTCGACCTTATCGTCTGATAACCAGCTGATCATCATTGTTGCTTTTATAGTAAAATATTTGGACCAGAGCGAAATGATTCAAAATTTCAATCAGTTCTGAAATGATTTATAAAGAATTTTTCAATCGTATCAGGGAACTGATCTTTTTCGGTATTAAAATTGATAATAGTACATTTTGTACCTCGTAGTGAAAGCGATGTTTTTCCGGGCGACAATGAATGTTAGTGTATCGGATCTGTTGTTACGGAAATATTGAGTGTTTTGTCGTTATGCCGTACGCTAGACATTTTTTGTTAGTGCTTCTGAAAAATGAAAAGAAGCGTAGAATAGTCACAAGAGTTGCAATAAAACATTTCCGAGAGAAATGGATTGTAGAAGAAGGCTCATTGAATGGCCACCAAGGTCCTCAGACTTGACGCCTTTAGATATTTTCCTTTAGTCATATTCAAAGTTGGTTGTCTATAAAACACAGCCCCAACTAGAAAGTAAGAATACGCAGAGCATGCCGAGAAATTCAAGTTGCAGTTTTCCGAAAAGTTAGGGCCGAATTTAAAAATAGGCTATATTTTTGTCTTCTTCTTCCCCTTTTTTTTAGGCTCACAGCCTGTTTTTTTCCAACTCAATCATGCGATTCGTTAGACGTTGAGATCCAGGAGTCTTTTCATCTTTTAAGTGGTCTACCCACGGGTCTCCTGGTTTCCAGGGTATATTTTTGTGTAAATATTATGGAAACCGTTTCTAAAATTTTATAGTAATAATTTTTCATTATTTACATGTTGGCTGTCATCACGCTCACAAGATATATTCAAATTCAAATTTATTCTGATTCCAATTACATGGTGGCTATGTACAACTAAATTATAACATTACACTGGATATCATCATCGACGATCGGAAACCCATCTAAGCGCAATGCGCTTGTATTATGTAGTCTCCGCTCCCCGACGAAATTAAGCACCAAACCTATCTGAACAGAAAGAAAAAAAAAACAAAAAATAAAGTAATTGGTGTGGACGGTTCTGGGCGCAAAACAGGAGGAAAGATCGACATTTCAAAGAAATTCGCTCAATTTCACCGTTATCGCGTATCATCGAAAAAATCACGAGATCAACGAGTCAAAGGCAAGTCGGCCTTCCAATTTGAATCCTCTCTTAGTTTTCATTTTTCTCACATACAGTGGAAGCCTATTATAGAATTTCGGACCTAAATAGAAAATTCTGAGAATGGCTTTTCTTAAATAATGGAATTTGGAGAGACTCATTACCTACTAATCTAGTCATATATTTATTTCCATAGTCAACAAGAGGGTAGTTGTTCGAGAACATATACATAAGTGACTGGTAAATAAAAAGATTTTCAACGTTCATCAACTTGGATTCACAATATAAATCTCTTGTTGGATAGAGCCTATCATTCCTCAGCATTATCTTGATCAAGGTGTTCTGTGATACAAATTGATTGGAAACCAACCGTATGAAATGTTCCCCTACGAACCAAGGATTACCTATTTTTGCATTTTGTCTTATTTTGCATTGTGGTCGAGATATGAAAGGTGGTACCTTCTCAAATTGACACATGGTATACGCTCCGTTTAGACCTTGAAACGAACCTCTCAGACGCACGGAACCCACACGCGAAGAACGACCGGAATACACGATATCCATCCGCGAAACGTATATAATAAATCCCGTTTTTGACTACGAACTACCACCACTATTCTCTCTTCTTCGGCGAGCGTAGAGCGCACATTTCATCTCGCGTTTAATGATCGCCGGGCGATGGAAAAAGAAGAGGAATTTCGGAAATGCGGGGGAAGTAACTCGCCACGCCGCCATTTTTATTAAAGTTCGGTCTGATTTATGGCGCGCGGGCCGGTCTTCTCAATATACGATGCTAAGAATGCAAACTGCGCCTTGTTGGTTATTTGTTCTCGAACAGACATATATCAATGCGCGTCGTTCGTGGGAGGGCACAATAAGATAGTCGAAGAAATGGTTGCACCAACTGAGAAAAGAGGCAAGTCGAATGGATCTATTTCTTAGTGAGATCAGGGGTACCTCAGGGTTCTAATTTGGGACCTATTTTATTTCTCATTTTTAACGACAGACGACGAATGCACTGTGATAAAACCGAAAAAGCTTGTCTTGGCGGATGATTAACCTCAGTTGATGACGGCTTGAGGTCTTATACATTTGTATTTGTTACCTGTTTACATTTCATAAATTTTAAAGAAGAAAATTTCAAGTCTAGTAGCGTTCAATGATGAATTCAATTTATTGAACATACGGTTACCTTCTGAAATCCACGGTTTCCGTGCTCTGTAACCATGATATAGTCGGTTTTTCAATTGACGTTTCACCTAGAAATCTGACAGACTAGGGCACTGTGTTGACATAAAACCTAACGAGCGTAGATAGCTGAGAGAGAGAAGAATTGATTCTTATAGCGTTTTCTGCTTGTTGTACTAGTGTTGTCCCGTACGGGTGTATCGTTTTCCGCTTACCTTTTCGGTGCGCACTTTTTCAGTGTTAACGTTTTTTGCTTATGCCCACATTGCTCTCAGTGCGCACCCAGGGCAACCTTTTCCGAACTAGTTCTGGGAGTAGGTGCATCAGTTCTAGTGCTAATATGGCGGATAACAACAATATGTTTACTTTTTGTGCAGGGTTTTGAGAATCCTCTTCATCCTTTAGTGATAATGAATTACAATTTTCGACTAAAGAAAATGTCGAAAATGAACCACGAATAGAGCCCTAACGGTCTTATTTTACCTGCATTGACTGATATTAAATTGATATGTTTTGTTATTTACATGAACAAAAATTGGTTTTGGCAGCTGAGATCATATAGCGCTCTATCCTGACTAAAGTCAACAACGTGACTCCCTATATGGGTACCAGACAGAAAAAACACTGTTGAATGAAAGCCAATACCTTTTCAGACCTTTGATATACCTCAAGAGTAAAATTTAAAAGATTATATAATAACTCATGTTCTGATGAAATTTCTCATATTCAAGTCCTAGTGATAAGTGGATATATACCCTTGACGACATGGTATAATCGTTTTGGTGTTTCTCCTCTTGCCATATTGGGATCATTTTCATAGTAACATTCTCGGACGTTCGCCAAAAAAATAAAAGTCAAGCTCAATGAAGTGTCATTGAATTATTTAAATGCAGTACTCTGGTAATAGAAATTATTCGTTATATCGTAACGAATACCAACTCGAGCATAGACAATATATTTCGATTTTACGAACCTCTTCACTCGAGCCGCGCTTACGTGATGTTTCGCGAACGTCTCGTGAATCGGTGTATAATTGAATATTGTCTATGCTCTTGTGATATTATAATTGAAAATCGGAAAAACTACTCAATATTGGAGTAATACCGGATCCTATCAAGTTGAAGTGGAAAATAACAGGTTTAATCTTGTTGCAAAATACAGTTATAAGAATGAACAAGCGCTCAAATGCTCCTGACGCCAAGGGGTTGTCCATTAATCACGTGAGGCTTGAAAGGGGGGGGAGGGGTTTGATAAAAATCACGAAAATATCACAAGGGGGAGGGGGGGTGTAGTAAGATATCACGAGTATTTATTTTTTCGTCAAACGCGCGATTTTTAAACAAATATTAAGCGGCACGGCGCGGCGTGTAGTGACCTTGACTACATTAAATATATTCATGTACTAGTACAATACATGTTTTTCCTATGATTACACTTTTCGTTTATTATTATTGTTATGGCAATCAAAAAAAACTTGCAACCTGGTGTAGACATTTTAATTATGGTCCTTAATTTCAGAAGAAAGATTATAGTTTATACCTGTATTTAAATTGAGTTAATATTCAGAAAATTTTAAGATTCGTTGTAGGTACTAAAAATACACGTGATGTTGAGAAGGGGGAGGGGGGGGTGGTCTTAAACCTCACTACGTATCACCAATGGGGGAGGGGGGTTTAAAAAAATGCTAAAAAAAGATCACGTGATTAATGGACAACCCCCAAGTAATTGATTGTTTCGAATTGTTTTCAAAAGTTCAACTTGAGGCGGTCAAATGTAACGTTACCAGCTTCAAATGTCAACTCTCTTTAAAGCAAATCCTACGCCACGCGACAGAAAAGCGAATTTTCACCCATCAGGAAGACGGAAATATTTCTTCGGAGTTGAGGCGATTGAAACATTCAATTTGCAGTCGAGAGATGAAACAGTAGAGATACAGCGGGGACATTCCGATGACGTAAAAGATGAAACGTTGAATTATTCGAACAATAACGCAATAATTCATCCGTTTCCTGTTGAATTTTTGAGATTCATTTCATTTCGCGCGGAGTCATCCGATTCCGGGGGAGGAGGGGCCTATCCCGGGGGTGCTCCAACATCCCCGCGTAAGGCCGGGCGAAAAGACGTCTCTCGCAGGGTCCCGCGGGATCCTCGCGGATCGTCGGTCCGTTGACAAAAGAATACCGGAATTACGAATCTGAATTCCTTCGGAAAATTCGCCTATATATCTTCCCGGAGACGGGATGTCGATGTAAGGCAACAATGGAATCGAGCCGTACCTCACCCTTGCCGTTAATTTTATTAATGCCAACGGTGTCGGCCCAGAGAATCGATTCCGGGACGATTGAACGGCGTTTGTTACGACACACACCCTTCTGGAAGTTTTAGGGGGTGGTTTCCTCTTTTTGGTCTTGTATTTTCAATAATGAACCTTTAAATCGGTCGAGAAAAATTTAATTTTTCAAGCCTCCAAATCACATCTGAATTTTTTTCGTGTATACGTACCATCAGATGGTGCATTTGCTATTTGCTCTCAATTGTTTTCCCCGAGGGGAAATTTGTAACAACGCCGACATTTCGAAACAGTTCGTTTCTTTTGCAAGGCTAAAAAATAAATAAATATTTATTTTTATTTATTTTTTAGTCTTGAAAAAGAAAAGAACTGTTTCGAAACGTCGGCGTTGTTACAAATTAAACAATAGAATAAAATTGTGTCCAATATTCCCATTATTTTCTTAATTACTAAATATTCTTTCATTTCAATCATTACCTTATTACTTAGATTACATTGCAATGTGACCTATTCTAAACTGAATTTGGTTTATCTCTATGAGCAACATTATTTTTGGTGATTTTATTACCTTAAATTTTTGAGGTTCTGTTTTAATCTATTTTTTTTTGTTTTAGGTGAGTGCTAGTCCTGTCATGAAAAGGCGTATGAGTTTTGTTAAAACTCTCTCTACCAGATAGGTGTAAGTTTTTTTATCTGCTTATATTCACTGCGTTCTCTTGGTTCAGTTTTAATCTCGGTTTTTATATAGGTTAAAATTGATTTTCTCTATTTCAGTATCGTAATGAGTTCATTACAGTGCTAAATACAGTGCTGCTATGAACTCATTACAGCATTGTTTTCTGTTTTATTTCAGTTCTTTGTGGTTGTCTACATTGACAATATAATATAATTTGGATTTATTGGAATGATTTGCAACATTATTCACAATTTCTCTCAATTCTGGTGGTGTTGAATCGATTTCGTCTGATATAATTCACGAATTTAATTATAGGTAATTATAAATTATTTCAAAATTCGAAACGTATGATTCAAATTCTAATTATGTAATCTGTCAATTTTCAAAACAGTCACGCCAACTGCCAAGATATTTACAATACAAAAGTCACTAGGATATATAATCTGAATTTTTCATTTAATTTCGACAATATTCCACAAAACTTGACCGAAATAGTAAGAGAAAATATCGTCTAATACTCGTTGCAGAAGTCAATTCCAACACTCATGCGTGCATTTTTCTCTATTTCAGTATCGTAATGTGTTCATTACAGTTCTAAAAAAAATGCTGTGATGAACTCATTACAGCATCGTTTTGAGTAATATTTTTCGTTTTGTGGTTGTCTATACTGACTTCCGATCCTATCGAATTTCATCAAACGTCAATAACTGTCAATATAATATAATTCGGATATTGTGAGATGATCTGCAACATTATTCGCAATTTCTCTCAATTCTGGTGGTGTTGAATCGATTTTGAGACATAATTCACGATTTTAATGCGTAGTTCGAAAAGTACGATTCATATTCAAATTCCGTAATCTTTCAATTTTCGTAACAGTCACACCAATTGCCAAGATACAATACAAATGTCACTAGGATGTATAATCTGAATTTTTCATTGAATTTCGATAATATTTCACAAAAATTGACTGAAATAAAGAAAATATCGTCTAATGCTCGTTGCAGAAGACAATTCCAACGCTCCTTCGTCGCTTGTTTTCGAATTTCGCATTCTTATTGGAATATGAGCCCATTCTGCAACTTGTTTTATATTATACTATTTTACATCTTATGATAGTGTTTGAACAGAATTATTATTACCCGCTTCCTTTGAAAAAATCGTGTAACTGGTTCACAGCAAAAAAAGACTGCTCATCGCCGTCAAACGTTTCGAAACGATTAAAAACGATACATCAACAATTTCGTCATCGTCGATATCGCTCGTTTATGTTATCGAAAACCCTAATCAGCACGAGCGGTTGTTTTCTTCTGTTGTCCCATTGTCTGACGTCACATTGCATCCGTTGCGGTTCGAAACATGGAATTTCGTCGAACGAATACCGCAGCGGTCCGCGCGCTAACCGGCAAGGAAGTACTTATCTGGGAATGATGTTATTCACCATAGATCCAACATCCGTTACTTTTGGCGTGAACGGCTGGAACGTTCCCGAACGGAATGCAATAACGCCGCTGCCACCGTGAAAAGACATTCGTTCTTTCTATGTTCGCTCGTAGTCGGACAGTTAGTTTGGTTTGTTATTTCCAATAAGGTTCGCCTGAATTGGAAGCGAACCCTGCAATTTGAGAATTTCACGTTTTTTTTTTTTGAACCGAATAAACATCTTCTATGTTGTAATTGTACAGGGTTTTCCAATAAGAGGTTCCATTTTTTTTTTGTATTGAACAAAAAACGAGTATGTTTCAAGAGAAATCAACGTATGTTCATTTCATTATAAAAAGGAATGTTTGTCATTAACGATAATTAATAATATTTTTTTAGTCCAATCCATCATTTACATGATAAAGGGTGTTTTTTTTAGAGCTATAGAACTTCAAATTGCAATAAAACAACGATGGATTATTCGATTGACATGAATTTTATTTATCCGCAAGATAATCTTGTGGCATTACATTTTGAATATGATTTCTGGCATATGACCGCCACGGCTGGCTCGGATGTAGTCCAATCTGGACGTCCAATTTTTGATGACTTTTTCCAACATTTGTGGCCGTATACCAGCAATAACACGGCGAATTGTGTCTTCCAAATGGTCAAGGGTTTGTGGCTTATCCGTATAGACCAATGACTTTACATAGCCCACAGAAAGTAGTCTAGCGGTGTTAAATCACAAGATCTTGGAGGCCAATTCACAGGTCCAAAACGTGAAATTAGGCGTGTCTTTCAATAAATCGATTGTGGCACGAGCTGTGTGACATGTTGCGCCGTCTTGTTGGAACCACAGCTCCTGGACATCATGGTTGTTCAATTCAGGAATTAAAAAGTTAGTTATCATGGCTCTATACCGATCACCATTGACTGTAACGTTCTGGCCATCATCGTTTTTGAAGAAGTACGGACCAATGATTCCACCTCCCCATAAAGCGCACCAAACAGTCAATTTTTCTGGATGTAACGGTGTTTCGACATACATTTGAGGATTAGCTTCACTCCAAATGCGGCAGTTTTGTTTGTTGACGTAGCCATTCAACCAGAAGTGCGCTTCATCGCTAAAATAGACGTAGTGCGCGATACGTATTCCGCACAGAACCATTATTTTCGAAATAAAATTGCACTATTTGCAAGCGTTGTTCAGGCGTGAGTCTATTCATGACGAATTGCCAAACCAAACTGAGAATAAATCACTTGACAGCTGTTGAATCGGTCGCCATCTTGAACAGTAATGCCAACTTAAAGTTATATACCTCGAAAAAAACACCCTATATAAGGTCCAATCACACCACCAGCTCAAAAACCGTACCAAACAGTGACAAACTGAAGATGGGGAGGCTTTCTCAAAAATCATTCCAAATGCGACAATTCTGCTTATGAACGTAGTATCCGATGTGAAAATAGGCTTCATAACTGATGATGATTTTTCGATGCATTTCAATGACCCAATCAATGAAGATACGACGCTGCTGGATTGAGTTCTTATGTTAGTTAAATGAACCTCAAAATCCTCAAGACATCAGTCTTTATACAAAAAACGGTATAATATGAAACTTCTTATTGGAGAACCCTTCGCTAGTGGATCACCGACCAATAAAGATTAAAAGAATATAATTTTCAATATAATAAAAGAATAGAACCTGAAGGACTATCCCATCGCACACTTTGCGAATTTTATACGATCAATAGCTCAATAAACATTCGGAATAATTTGAGAGGAATTGTTGAATTTGTTAAAAACCCTATTAAGTACAATGATAAATCAAATATTATGTGACTGCCCAGTCCATCGGTCCTTTTTTCTACGATAAACCTAGAAACAAAACAGCTGTTTCTTTCGCACCAATTAGCCGAAATATCGGCATCTGCTCTACTAGATATTAAGCCATTGTCACCATGATAGTTCTGTTATAATACCTCGTTTCCACGATACGACGAAGGAAGGGTAGGGGGAGAAATTGCAAATAATCCGGTGGTTCAAGACTCCCCCAACTAACCTGACAGAGCCGTATCGAAAATTTCTCATGAAATACTTTGAATTGATATTTCGTTAAATCCTTATGAAAATATTATGACAACGAATATTGAATTTAAAAATTTCGTACCTTTGAAAAAGTATAACATTCCAATGGTTATTACTATTCATACAATAAGAATCTAAAGCGACGCCTGAAAACTTTTCATAACAACACATACACGATTACCAAAAAAATTCCACAAAAAAAAGAAATAAAATTTGCTGTTACTTGCGGACACAGACATAGCCAAATTCAAATGCAGGATATTCTTGTTTCATAAGTTGATGTCGATTATACAGGGTGGTCCACGGTCGATGGTATTCTAGACTGTTACGGAGAACAGATATTCTTGAAAATTTGGTTTCTTAGGTAGAAACCACTGCTCTATCTATATAAAATATTTTCAGCGCTGCAGTGTTACCGCTCAAATCAAAAACTACTAACAACTTCGATATTTCAAATAAAACACCTTGTATATCATTACTTTTTTCGGTTTGCCGTTGCCTCTTGATTAATGTCGAAAGAATAATCATCGATCCTTCTAGGAATGTATTTATTATTTTATAGGCATCTTCGTCCCTGCAAGAAAATTGCACAAAAAATGATAACATGAATATCAAGTAATTCTATTACTTCGCATGTTAATTGAACACAGTAATTTCCTATGACGCTTGGAAAGATGATACTTCGTGAAAAAAGCACAAACGTTCACATTGTCCTCCGGAAAAGTATCGCTTTTACTACAAGATATATCTCAAGATACACTATGTAATATTTTCCAATATGTATGAAAATATAGATGAGATCAAGCACAAATATACTAATTGGATGTTGAATTATTGTAAGCTTGGAAAATTGTAGAATGGGCTTATATTCGAAATACATCGAAAACGAGCGAGATTTCGTACGCAAAAGTGTTGGAATTACCTTCTGCAACGAGTATTAGACGATATTTTCTCTATTTCAGTCAAGTTTTGGGAAATATTGCAGATTATATATCCTACTAACTTTTGAATAGTATCTTGGCAGTTGTTGTGACTGTTACGAAAATTGACAGATTACAGAATTTGAACATGAATCGTACGTTTCGAATTTTGAAATCATATACAGTTACGCATTAAATTCGTGTATTTTGTCTGACGCAATCGATTTAACACCACCAGAATTAAGAGAAACTGTGAATAATGTTGCAAATCATTTCATTATATCCAAATTATATTATATTGACAATTATTGACGTTTTTTGAGATTTGATTGGATTGGAAGTCAATAGACATAACCACAAAACAAAAAATATAACTGAAAACGATGCTGTAATGAGTTCATTATAGCACTGTTTTTAGAACTATAATGAACTCATTACGATACTGAAATAGAGAAAAGCTCCTTACTTCGCTTCTGTGCTTTTCACGTTCGTTTCCGAACAGAAAGTTGATTCTGTTGGTATTGTGACGTGTATGAAAAACTGTTGCTATTCTTCTTTGACAATGACAACATTGAGGCACGATGCGGAATCCAAACGCTAAATTGCGTTACTTCCAGGAAACGGGGTAGCTCGAGGGGGAAATCCGGTCATTATAAAAATTTCAAAAGCTCGTCACAGATTTGCGGTCGACAAATGTTCTTCCTTGAAAAGTGCCATTAAGGTATTTTCACGAACCAACTTTGCGCTTAATATTTTCGTCCTCTGTCCACAAGGCCTGACATATTTAAATAAATAAAAATGCGTGTGGGACCATCCGGAGCCCCATTTGCGAGTTTGCTAGGGGAACGACGGTCAATGTTTACTCTTTGGGTCTGAACAGGGCCGTATTCGGTATATACCGTGTTATTTTCTTGAGTTGAATCAGTCCAATATCTCGAAAAAGAAAAATCTTACGAAAAAATATTTCTAATAATAGGTTGATGGTTTTGGGGAGAAGAATACTTATGTCAGAACCTCTTCCATTTAATTTCTCCTTGTGGGGGTACGGGGGTCAACTCCGAAAAAAATAGCACTCTCCTCATCTAGAATATAAAATTATTACTAATTTCAACGAGACAAGGCAAGTGCGGTAAATTCTATGTGAAAAAACCATATAAGTGTCCTGAATAATTCAATTTAATGAATTATTATATAATAATAAATAACTTTGTGTCATTATTTTGTTGATGAGTTTCTTAATATTGCAGTATACCGGGTGTCTCAAGTTATCGTATAGGGGCGAATATTAGCTTATTTGAAAAGATAACAAAAAAATTACTTTGAATAACATCAAACTACCTTCCCAATGATGAATAAAGAATTTTCTTACATTTGACAGCCCTGTGGAAGCTACCCTTTTAATTTTTGAATGGCACCCACTGTATATTATCAGTGAAAATTGCGTGTCATTCTATTTGAAATACAACGATAGCACATACTTGGTATTTCGTCACTAACAAAAACATTAACATTTTGTGAAGTATGAATTGCAACCAACATATTTACTATGCAATTCAAAAAACGAAGAAACATTTGAAGCAAGTGTCAAAATTATTTATTATATTATAATTTCCCGGTTGTTTAAAACAAGAAAATCATCTTCTTTTCATCATATGTGAAGTTGAACATGGGTGGAAGCATTTCATTTTTATAAGGATAAATAAATAACGTAAGAGAAGACACGGAATATTAATGTTTCTGTTGTTATTAACAAGAACATTAATATTTTGTTTTTTTGTACAATTTTCACATATGAAAAGTAGATATTTTTTTGGTTTCCAAAAACCGAATACTTGCTTTAAATGTTTCTTCGTTTCTTGAATTGTATTGTTGGTATTTTGGTTGCAATTCATACTTCACAAAATGTTAATTACACTTCACTTCACAAAATGTTAATAATAATGAAAAAATACTAAGTATGTGCTATCGTTGTATTCCAAATAGAATGACACGCAATTTTCACTGACAATATACAGGGGGCGCCATTTAAAAACAAAAAGTTAGTGGTGGCTACCACAGGGCTGTCAAATTTAAGAACTTTTTTCATACATCATTGGGAAGGTACTTTGGTATTATTCAAAGCAATTTTTTATTTTTTTATTACCTTGTCAAATAAGCTAGAAATTGCCTGTATACGATAACTTGGGACACCTGGTATTTGACGTTAGAATTCGATATTGATTTGAAGATTTTCAACGATCCTTATAGAGAAAATAAAGCTGGCCAAACTCTCGAAATAGCTATCATATTTTATTGTTGAAAATATCGAAATTCGGAGCAAAATTATTAAGTCTAAGGAATTGAATTGAAATTGCCATAAAATGATGTGGTCCTTATTTTGCTCAATAAATTTCGATCTTTCAATTTTTAGCATATTCAATAACACATATTTTATAGAAAAAAGTTTCAAAATTTTATTCTGTGAGAATTTCAATGGATAGAGTAATTTGTTTATACTGTTTTTAAGGAATGCGATTTTCAAACTCAAAATCTTGCTTCAGATATTCAATAATTGAAATGCTAAACAAAATAAAAGGAATTGTCAGATGTGGTTCTAATAAAAACCTTATGGACTATAATATTTGGCTGCACTTGTAAATGGTACAAGACTTTATTTACAACCTTTGAGATAGACAATCGACTATTGTCTTTATTGACTGTTTTCTGTTAACAGTTACATACATACCATGCATCTCAACTAGGCGCATTCTTGCTAACCACACTACTTAACACATGCATGGAAGGCCCCACTCGAGGGTTTCCTGGTAAAACTATTAGGAGAAAACAGCGGCGTAACACTTAAAGACCTAACATCATATATGTATCAAATTTGATCCAGTACTAATTTCAACTATGAGGATAATGTTTGTTTTTCGGAGATGAACGATATGTTGATGGATGGTTTCAAAATTATTATTATTAATTCATTTAATATGAATCGTCGAACGAGGTATAATTTTTTTCTTTTTTTTTTAACAAAACGAACATCCTATTTTGGTTTCAAACGCTGGAAAATCATACCCAATGAATAAGCCTAACAACAAAATCATCCGTTGCAAAATCTGAATTGAATTTTCAAAAATTCAGAAATCGATATCTGATAGATCTAAGATCGATTCTTGTACCATATTTCATTCTCTTATAGCCTACAAAAAGAGCTCTCAGGGGGAGAAACATTTTCCTTGACCTATTTCGAAAGCTTATTATCGGAAAAAATTGACCAATCAATTCTAATTCTGAAACAGAGATACAACAGTATTTCAACTACCATTTATCCACTCTATTCATGTCATCTACTCTCGTTCACAGTCGAATAAATCATGTGAAGTTTTAAACCACATGTTTCCCATTACTATTCCAAATTTTATAACTCGCCGAACGTACAACTTCACGGTTCAGTTACTACATTAGGGTCATACGGAGGTGAACCTGTCGAAATAAAATCTGTTTTGAAATCTATGCTGGCTTTGGTAGCACTGAATTTCCTGTTGAGTAATTCCTTGCCGTTGGATGTGCATTTTCGTCGGATAAAACGAGAAGGATTTCTTTGAATGCTTTCTAACTCACCCTCTGGTGAATTTTGTGCCTATAAACAATTCACTAAAAACTATAATGTTTGCTTCTATGCAGTTTCCAAAAATATAAGGTGTAGTAAAGAGAACTCCATTATTTTTGCATGAAAAAACAAGGCCTTAATTACCATAGTTAGAATCATCAGGTTTAGGTCAAATATGCGCCGTTTTTTTCGATAATTCATTGAAAGTTTTAGGGATTCACGACTTGGCTTGGTATTCAAGCTACTTGACTTGATATTCAAGCTACTTAGTTTGGGCTTGACTTGAAATCAAATCAAGTAGTAGTTTTTGTCTTCAAAAGACGTCTCTTTTTGCAGCCTGTGAGTCAAACTCTTAACTTCATTTCGTAATGTTGATTTGCTAGGAAGTACTAATGTGTCTTCTTGGCTATTTGTAAGCATTGACTGTTATCCCAGATATTTGCCTGGGTTTCCTAAATACGGTAACATACTTGTCATTGATGAACGGCGCTCTTTTATTCTATATAATAAAACTTCGACCATTTCTTTACTCAATAACGAGTTATAATGACTTTCCAATTTGATGATCATGAATCGTAGTGTAGTTTCATCAGCAGTAACTAGTGTTGCATCTTCGTTCGTAACTTATAAGTGGTTTATTGCTTTCTAGGAGGTTTCAAAGGACGTTTGTGCTTTGATTGTCTAATATTCAAAATTAATATTGAATCCCGTATATCCCGCATGGAATGTCCCGCAATTTTTATCCCGCAGAATTTCAGAGGGATCCCGCATTTGCGGGATTGGATTCCTTAGTCGCACATCTGTAGCACTACCCATTTGTCGATAATATGACTAATACTATCACCCCTTCCACCGGCCGGCGGTCAATTCCTGCGTCTGACACACGAATGCGTCGCTCGCCGACCGAACCGGGTCACATATGTCCGCCGTTTTTTTTTTTTTGTTTGTTTCACGAAGATTCTGCAACGGTGGCATCTGTACGTGACACGCGTAATAAATTGCTCCCCGGATGGATGGACACATAGCGAGAGGTGCGTCGACATGCGACAAAAAGGCGGTCATTGTTTCATGCACGATGAAAAATGGTACAACAAGGAGGAACTGGATTCGATCACGATTATTGTTAGGCGGGGAGATGGACCATGTCGGCTATTCGGAAGTCTTTGTTTTTATTTTTGGCGTTTTCTGCTGGGTTGCCATCATGTTGGGGTATTTTTCGAGGTATTTTTCCACCAAAAGCCCAGGTAGAAGTCTAATGGAAAATTTTTCACCGGTTAAGTTTTCGGAATTTTTCTTATTTTATGGAATATGACTTTCTGAACAAGAACGTCTATTGGTCAAACTCAATCCTAGGATTAGTTTTCGAGTTATCGTTGGAAAATGGCATTTGTTTAATTTCTTGTAGGAGAACATTAGTCCAGTAGATAAATACATTTTACTTGGAAAAAATTCCGAACTTAATGAAACTTCTACAGGTTGTTCGGGGCCCGGGGGTGCTGTGGCATGACTCTGTCAAGTTATGCAACACAAGAACCCTGTGCTAACTTGAGGAGGGCCGAAAAACCTCAACATTTTCGGAATTTTTTCTGTTTTTTGCTCATAACCTCTAAACTAAGTAGTTTTCGACCAGAACGTTCATTTTCGAAGTTGTAGATCATTAAATCCTCTACAATTTTGTATCCACTGACTTTTTCGTAAACCCAATATCAATTGGGATAGAGTCGATCAAAATAATAGTCCAGTGACAAAGTAAAAAAGTGGGGTCTGGCAGAAAAAAATTTCGGACTGATAAAACTCCAGAATATAGCAACCTCATCCTGCAACTCGCACACAGTGTAACTTTGTTCAAGGTTATCTGGTGCATGTTCATGTACAGAAACCTAATAGTTAGGATCGACGTTAGGATTATTAAGCCTGGCCAAATCCTTAGCAGATTTTGTTTGGGTTGCAGAGAAAAGCAAGGTTTGTCTTTCCAAAGGTAGATTAGCTATAATGGCATTCATAGTTTCTTTAAAACCCATGTCAAGACAACGATCAGCCTCGTCAAGAATCAAAATCTGTAAAGTTACAGCCGAGGTTACAGCACAAAGATAGGGTTTCCATTCATATGTTTTAACAACCTACCAGGTGTACATATTATTATATGTACAGTGCATCCCATTTTGGGTGAGACAGCCAGGTTTCTCGCTTGTTATTTGAGATAGAGCCTTGCGGTTTTCACGTTCCTGTCCTTCTTTTTCGTGAAACTCAAGTTGGTCTTATCAGATTTTGCATAACTGTTTCCGCTCAAGATATACAGGTCGATTTTGGAAATTGATACTTTTCGGACCCCTCCTTTATCTCCGAAGTTATTAGAAATAATGCTGAGCTGAAAACTACGTCTGAATCAGAATTCTGCGTAGAATCCAGTGGCGTACTCAATTTTTTTGTCGAGGTATGGTTTTGAAAATTCAACACAAACCTATATTTTTTTAATGGAACACCCAGTTTATCATTACTTCGTTTAATTCGTTATTTTTTTCCCTTCAAAATGATGTATGATACTATGTAGGTAGGATGTTCAGAAATGTCAAAAAAACACTGAGGGGTCCGAAAAGTATCAATTTTCAAAATCGTCCTGTATCTCTTGAACGGAAACAGTTATGCAAAATCTGATTAGACCAACTTGAGTTTCACGAAAAAAAAAGGACAGGAACGTGAAAACCGCAAGGCTCTATCTTAAATAACAAGCGAGAAACCTGGCTGTCTTACCCAAAATGGGATGCACTGTACACCTGATTTGAAATTTGAGAGAAATAGAATGGATCAGTTATTATTATATTACACTGATCCATTCAATGTCTCTTAAATTTCAAATCTTCTTCACCGATAATCAAACCACATGAAAAATCATGGTAAGTTCTATTTTTTTTTGCAGAGTTTCAAAAATCTGAAGTGCCAATTCTCTTTTGGGCGTTATTAATATAGCTCCCAATTAATCAAGATGAGTCCATTGTTCAAATTTTCCAGTAATGGTATTGGAAAAGCTAGTGTTTTACCTGTTTGAGCAACACGTAACTATATTATTGTTCGCATTCACATTGCCTTTGAAAGCTAGCATTTGAGTTTCTTTTTGAATTTTAGTTGGAACTTTATAACCTGCATCTCTGAGATGTTTTAATATTTTAGCACTGAATGGAAAATCTTTAAATGATTTAATTTTTGACGAGTCAACTTTTCGTCAACTGCAGTTTTTTGCGAAAAAGTATCACTTTTCACACTTGTTAGGAAAATAACTATATTATTGTTCGCATATAAATCGATCAAATTATTCCATGAAAAATTTCCGTTCTTGGTTTCAAACTTTGCTCATTACTCAAATAAAAACAATCTCTCAGGAGAACTATTTATTATGCACCGAATATATGAAACGCCGCCTCTGGTTTTAGACGCCATGAATGAATCCGAGGCGGCCAAAGGGAAGGGTGGAAACGAAGCAAGAGAAATTGTGTTCAAGTTGCAAAAGTAATTAATAGCCGAGATTATCGCACTTTGTTGAATCTCTCGGTCGCGATGAATTTATTCCGATGCTAGAGAAGTGAGAACGGATTCGAACGAGAATAAATAAATCTCTATCTTCGGGTGTTAAATGAAATTTTCGTATTTCGTTCGTTTGGGTTTTATCCATATTTGAATAATACGCCCGAATGAATCGTTTTTCATATAAGTTCAAACTTATTACATTCAAAGCAGCATATTTGAATTTGTTATTTTCCGAAGATCCAATGGAGTTTTGTTGACTTTTTCGATAATGAATTCAATTATCTCTCGCAATTTTTAATAAAATTTATGTATTAAATATCAACATATTTTTCCTAATTGTCAGATCCATAGTATGTAGAATATTTATTATTTTCTGTATCTACCTGCTGAAATCCAAATGTTTGGCAACTATTGCTCTCCTAGTGTCATCGTTGTTTCATGTCTTTCGTTAAAGTTTGTTCTCTGAATTTCTGATATATTTAGGTATTCATCTCAATATATTTTGAATTGATATGAAACGTTGATTGACTATGGGACATAATAAGTGCGTTCTTTGTGGAGAAACTCACGGATTAAGTGAAATATCCTATCATTGATATGTTTTCATTTCCGCGCGTTTCATGACAAAGGACCCCGCACGTTTAGTATGGGAAATGGCTTTCCGTGAATTTGGCTGAATTTTTGATATGTTGTTGTTCTTGATGATCTGATCAGAAAAGTTCCTAGCCACAAAGCTCAAAAATGAACTGTTTTCGAGATATGGAGCTTTGAAAATAGATTTTTTTGCAATTTTCGGGGTTTTTGCTCATTAATCGGAGAGCTCTCATTTCTGGTTTTGATGGAATTTGGATGTTCGGCGGCCCAGAACCCGACTGAGAAATGATCTTCCTTGGTTATATTAGGCACCGCCATCGATAATTTTTTATACACTGCTCCACATTGGCTATGAAATGAGATACAAAATCCAAGATCTTCCATACATCTTTTCATGCCACAAGATGACGCCAGAATAATTCACATGACCGAGAAATGACATATTGTGAGATTTTTTTTAAGAGAGACCATAATAACTGAATCCTCATATATCTGATGTCCAATAATATCAAATATGTTAGCCGAAATGTTCATAACCAGGCATCGCGAGCTGTAATGGGGGAAAATGGGAAAATCATAATCATATATCCTCAGGGATAACAATTGTGATCACTATTGATGTCATTTACATGATATGTGATTTGTTTCTCACAAATCTCGATAATCTGACAATGGGGTGCCAAGACATTCTCCTCAGAATGTCTCGAAATTGATGATAGCATCTCACAGACAAACGAATCCGTGAAAATGTCTGCAGTTTTGATGCAATATAGTACTATACGGGTAGAATATAGAAGTCCAAGTGTTGGAAGCTAACTATGAATGGAACTTCCGATATTAACCCACGAATTCTTGAAAATATTTTTTTTTTCTATGAACGTTTTGAACTTCACACATACGAATGAATACTATCTAATAATATGATCGTTGGCAGAATGAATGAGTAGATCAATCAAAAACAATATAATAATGAGAGTAACATTCATAATAATAATAACAATAATGATAATAAACAAAAAACAATTTAAAATTATATTAGCAATCGCAAGAATCGAGGGCAAAATTAATGATTTGGTAACATAAAACAATATCAACGAACGTAGCACAATCACAAATCATCTCAAAAATAAGAAGAAAAATCAAGCCTTTCACGCCTTGTAAACTCCTATCTAACTACTCGATTCTTGCTATTGCTAATATATATTTAAATTGGTTTTTGTTTATTATCATTATTGTTATTATTATTATGAATGTTACAAAATTTGCTCACTGAAAATGCCATATGCTTCCTCTATCTATGTTTATTACTCTGAGGATCCACCTAATTCACAGATCTCACTTGCATATAGATCAATTAGAAATATCAACAAGATGATTTGTTATTCTACTATTATTTTTTCTGATTTCATTTAAATTCATCAAAGCTGAGCAGTGTGTTGAGAATATTTTTTGAGACTGGATCTGAAAAAAATAATGCCGTCGACCCTGACGTAACAAGTCAATTCAACGTACATGGAATCGTTCATTAATGACCCCTATTCATAGATGATTTCCTATTAAAGCGTTATTGTGTTGGAATAGTACATGGATTGCACTCTATAGTCTATATCATGATTAGAATTCGAAATATCGTATTTCTGATAGTACGTTTGTTATTGAAATCTTATTGGCTATAAAAATGGTCATAGAAGTTTGATCATTTCCTAGAATTTGTAAATTGAATTGACGATCAGACGTTCCGCATCATTTTCCACGAATAACAACATTACGACATGACATTAAACTGTCGGTACCTTAGAACAAGGCCGCAAAAATATGGACAAAACTAAACATGAGGAATCCACTGGAATCAATTCAGGAACTTTTGAGCGCTTGTTTATTTATGTACCAATTGCAGCCTTTTAGATAACAGAACTATATTTCTGAGTATCGAAAAGGCAACGAATGACGAGCCTTTCAAAGCTCCTGTCTTTATGTCAGTGTTTACTAACTATATTTTTTTATTTTGCTTCATTTTTTTATGCTATTAATGAAACTATCAATATGAAATTTGGGATGATGCGGGAAATTATCGTTATTTCATATTTATTTGCAAAAACTCAACTCAGTGAAATCTGTTGTCACTGAAATATTTGGTTGTTTCTCGATATTCTATGAAAATTGTATATGGTAGTGATGAAGCTATCAACAAGAAGAATTTACGATATAAGACTAGTAGAGGATTTTCCTATAGCAATTTCAAATAATTGAAAGCGAAGGTGATATGTTCCCATAATGTTTTTTTGTTAATCACATGACCTTTCATATGGCAAAATTTGTCGGTGAGCTAATCAATCATCCTGTAGAATACTATCAATTTTTCAAATTGAATAATTTTTTTTCATATTGAATATTATTAATTTTTGATATTTAATATATTGTTAAGTCATTTATTCTGTCACATGAATTCGCCATGTTAGAAATTCAGTTGTTTGGGAAAAAACCCGAGTGCTTTTTTAAAAACTGCAGGTACATGACAAAAAAAGTATAATACAATGTGTAGAACCAAAATAATTTTCACAGAAATGTTATTTTGAAATTATACGTGGAGTATACGTTTTCAATACCCATAAATACCGATAAATACCCATTTTGGTACAGCTCCTCTCATATTACGAATTGACAAGAAGAAGTTAATCATTTAAGTTCATAACAGAATAACCAATTAAGCTGATGGCTTACCTGCACTCTGCAGTGCACTTAGTTGATACCTAATCCTATCAAGCCACTTATGTGCATTCAAATTATTTATTTAATACAAACAGCTATCTAATAAGTATCCATGATTTTCCACAATGAAGTTTGCAATAATAAACTGCGATAATGATTGAGACTTGAGTTGTAGTTGAGAAAACTTTTCAAGTCCATTTGTCGAATTGGATAACTCAACCGTTTTAGAAACATGCACTTTTAAAGTTGTCCTACAACATTTGTGGAAATGTTTATTGATGTCTGATGAATTCACCAAACACTTTTTTTTCAGTTACTATTTTTTTCTAGAATTTTGAGTGAAGGTCTGAGTCTTCGCAGATCTTTTCTCAAACAATGGAAGTTATTTAAATAAAATTGCTCGTCTATTGTATCATCTAAATCCAAGGGCGTAGATCTTATTTTTTCTTGGGAAGATAATCGAAAAAGAAATTTTCAGAACAACGTTTACTCATATCTGTATTGTGAGAAAAAGAAGTTTGATAACGAAGTTTGAAACAAAATAATTTTTTTAGTACCAATTCGATTGTTGTTACCTTATACTGGACTTCCCTAAAATGGAGTTACGACAGAAGATGAGAGATTCCTTGAATGAAGTTAAGAATAAAACGTCCCATAAACATGAGCCCACAAATGTTTCCGAGATACAGGGTGTTTCTTGTATAGTCGTCCTTTTCAGTGATGCTTATATCAGTTTATGGAATCTTTATTGATCTTTGCTACAGAATGGGTAAATAAGTACCAAAACTTATAATTAATTTATTCATCACAGCTTACTAACTGGATGTTTATAATAATTTGGATTATTCTGAGGATAACTACAGTGCTATTTGTTTTTTTTCTTCTCAAAATCCAGCGCAAATACGACTAAAGTACAAGTCCCTCACCAGAAAATAGTTCTAGAGAAAAGAAGCAGGTGCCCTTCCAAAAAAAAATCTCACCCTTTTGCATACAAAATAAGCATATCACAAGATGAATTCTTCAAAGTTGGATATCTATGCCAATTTAAGTTAGATACCTTGTGAAGGGAAAGTATATATGAGAAAAAAAACTGGAACTTTAACACAGATATCTCAAAAACAAAGCGTTTGCGTTATAGGACTTTTTTTCTTGAAATGATCCGAGAAATCAGTCATTTTTATTTGTACTTCAAATTAAGGAACACCGTTTTGATATAATCAATTCAAAACTGATGTCTTCACAAATAAATTGCAATTTGAATTTTTCTTCTTCTTCTTTTGGTGCCTATCCATTCTGGATGTTGGCTAAGATGAAGGCGACACGAACCTTATTAATTGCTGCCCGAAATAGCCATGTGGTTGTTGAGTTGAACCAAACTCTCAAATTCTTCAACCACGATATTCTTCGTCGTCCAATGTGTCTCTTTCCCTGTAGTATAAGTTGTAGAAGTCGATACCTCTCCGGATTTCTCATAACGTGACCCAGGTATTCAAGTTTTCTTTGTACTTGGTACAAGATCTCCTTCTCCTTGTTGAATCTGCGGAGAACTTCTGCATTCGTGATGTGGTCAACCCATGAGATCTTCAAAATACGACGGTACAACCACATCTCAAACACCTCTAATTTCTTGCAGGACGCTTCTGTTAATGTCCATGCTTCGACACCGGAAGGACATAGGACCTCAGTAGCCTTATTTTGGTCTTCATAGCTAAGGTACTCGTGAAAAGCTTTTTCATTTTGAAGAAGGCACTTCGGGCTTTCTCTGCAATTTGAATGAAACGCAATAACTTGTATAACACAGCCCAGACAATTGTTCGATGCGAAATACTCAGTTCAGTTTCTTGATAACTACAGTATTTAAATTTTATGACCAAAAGGATACAAAAAAAATCTAAAATAACGTGTATATCGATATCAGACCACAAGTCAAAGTTACAAAATACAAATTTAAAGATCTGCGCCACTTTATTGACTTTCGTTGTTGTTTAAGGACTCCTTAATTATAGATCGCTTATTTATACGTTGCAATAACTGTCTATCAACCCAAAATCAGAACAGTAGGTAATGAGTGAACTAAAACACAGTAATCGACTTTCGATTCTCGGTTTAGCGACCGCCGACTGACGTAACCTGTTTTATAGCGACGGCCATGAACGAAGATCCCCAATCCGCGGAGATAACTACTGTTTTCGTTTCACGTCTGGCATTGAGATCGTTTTCGGTTTTACGTGCATTTCCGGCGAAGTGGTAGAATAATTATCTTCGGAAACTTCCTTCAGACGGGGGTCCCCCCTCGAGCGAGTTCTGTCGAACCGATTAGCCCCCTCTATACGCTCTCATTATTCCGGATCACGTTCCAATCGCTCCCGGAACGAAGTACCGCGATACCGCGCCCGCCCGGATTAAAAACTTTTTCCATTTTTTCCCAATTTTACAGCGAACAATCCCGCCGCGCCAACCCTATACCGCGCCCGCCCCCCGCGAAAATTGCGATCATCCCAACCGGAAAATCTGTCCTTAAGGGGAGATAATGAGATGGCAAACACGGACTTTCCGGATAGGTACGCCGCGGCTAAAACTGACTGCAGTCTCGCGCTTATAATTGGGAAAATTCTAGATATATGTACGAGGGTCCCTACGTAAGTCATCATTCGGATAAACATGTATTAATAAATTTGCAAAATAAGCAGCTGAAATAGGGATTCATGGCTTGGCTCGATATTCAGGCTACTTGGCCTTCGCTCAAGCTCAAGTAGCTTGAGCTTGACTTGAAATCAACTCAAATTCAAGTCAAGTAGTAGTTTTTCAATGTCAAAGTCAAGTATTTATTCATTAAGTACTTGACTTAACATTACAAAACTACTACTTGACTTGAACTTGAGTTGATTTCAAGTTAAGCTCAAGCTATTCAAATTCAAGTCAAGTAGTAGTTTTTCAATGTCAAGCCAAGTATTAATTTATTTAGTACTTGATTTAACAATGAAAAACTACTACTTGACTTGAACTTGAGTAGCTTGAGCTTAACTTGAAATCAACTCAAGTTCAGGTCAAGTAGTAGTTTTTCACTGTTAAATCAAGTACTAAATAAATAAATACTTGGCTTGACATTGAAAAACTACTACTTGACTTGAACTTGAGTTGATTTCAAGTCAAGCTCAAGCTACTCAAGTTCAAGTCAAGTAGTAGTTTTTCAATGTCAAGCCAAGTATTTATTTATTTAGTACTTGATTGAACATTGAACAACTACTACTTGACTTGAACTTGAGTTTATTTCAAGTCAAGCTCAAGCTACTTGAACTTGAGCCAAGTAGCTTGAATATAATATGCATTGAAACATCATTTGTTAGTTTTAAATGAAACAATTTTTGAAGGTTATATTGGTGTATTTAACTACAGATTTTTTCTATATTCATTTCACTACGCTACACTTGAGATGTATAAAATACTGAAGTGTTCACTGATCTGATTTTGTTTAAGATAATTCTGGCGACTCGGCTAGGCATGGGTCTCTTTTCTCCCTTCTTCCTTAAGGTGGCGCTATACGAAGAGTTGACTTACAATGACTTAATAACCACAGTGGTGACACGCGTGGTCTCGGTTTGATTGGCTGAGCCTAAATATGGCGGCTTTTTTTTACTTTATCCGTTTTCTTGATTTTTGGGATTTATTCAAAATACAAGGCTCAGTTTATTAAGTCACTGTAATATTCTAAAATTGAGTAAATTTGTTCTCTGTCAAATACTATCAGGAGAATAATTTTAATTTTGACCAAGTGTCAGTTCAGTTCAGTCAATTTTATTCTTAAGTTCTATGGTGAAGCCATATGGTCAACCATTTTTTGGCTCAATTTGAACGAATTGTCGCCACTGTGTTTTATAAAGTCACTGTAAATTGACTAATCATTTCAAAATTTCCATTTGTTCTATCTAAAGTCGTTTCAACATTTCAACGTATGCTACAAGAGTACAGACGAAAACCTTAAGAAAAACTCTGTCTCTCTGTATAGTGTCAGGTGGTTTGTGGTTTGTGTATTGGTCTACAAAACAAGCTGATATATTTAAATGAGGGCTTCTCCTTCTGCTTTATCCAAACAACATATTTTCCATCCTTCCTTTCACCAAACGTTGACGAGGCGTATATTATAATTGAATCTGAAAAAAAAAACAGATGTGACTAACAAATGTTATAATTCACATTATATGCCACACTCGCTCTGCTCGCCGAAGGGGCTCCGCCCCTTGGACCCCGTCACTATGCCGGTAGATCCTTCACTGGGTATCCCTCTAGAAAATAAAAGATTTTTTTCGGAAACCTTGTATCGTTAGCTGATTTTAGACGATTCACTCGGTATCCTATGCTGATTCTAGGGTAGAATTCTATATGACTTCTTTCCTAGAACATACCATTTCGCCCTTGCTCACATGAAAATATTTGATGCAAATAACTTTCCATGACGACAAATCAAGGGCGGTCCTAGCCTTAAGTTTGAGGGGGTTCGCCGTTAAGGGTTTCGAGTTTTTCTATGGTACCAAATCCCAGATTACACCGATAAAGAGCTTAACCTCTCAAAAATATTTATATTTAGATATTTATATGAATATTTATACAGGGTGTTTCAAGTTCGAAGGCCTATTAGACGTTTCTGGAGAACGGGGCCGATTTGAAATCTGAAAATTCAGAATATGACATTGTTCATGATGCCCTATTCAGCTAAAATATTTGAGAAGTTCTGGCACTTCCGGTTATACAAGAATTAAAAAAAAATTCTTCGAAAAAAATATTTTTTTTCATTTTATGTTTCAGATATTATCAAGATTTCCATTCTCAAATACTCTCTGCTAAAATTATTGCGTTAGTTCTCATAGTTTTCAAAATATTAAGAAAAAAACGTAAAAAAGAGAGAATTTCCATAGTCACTATCACGAGAATTATTTTCACTGTGAATATCCTATGCGTATACTCAATTCATTTTCACAAACTAGAATGATGTTGGAATATCGTGCATATCTTGAATTTGAAAAATATCATCACAGGGTGTTTCAAATATTGTGAACAAAATTTGATCATAACTTTCGATTTTCAAATCAGAACCCTATGTTTTTGTGATTTCGTTGAATTCTACGGTAAAAATAAGGGTAGTGTTCAAACATGATTATGCTCTCAAATTCAATAATTCAAGAGTTATTCCAGATTTTATGAATTTATGTTATACGTAGGGTCAATTTCATTCAATCTGTTTCTAGAGTGCGTTTCAAATATTCAATTATTTCAAAGTGACAGGTGTACTCATTATTGAATAAAGTAGATTATAATTTGACGATATGAATCCCCGTTATTCAAATAATGAAATTCTGGATCTATTCCATATCCACGGTGAATGCAACAGAATTGTTTCAAACTTTCTGTTACTCCCTTTTCATCACCACGCTGATTTTTTCCTGAATTCATAAAATGTATTCTACCGCTTTTTCATATGAATAGAATTGGCACACAGGAGTCCTGCATGATTTTATTTCATTTGGTAGGTAGAGGTTTTTTTCTTCTAGGTAGGTACTCCATCCAGTATAATGGATATTCATGAAGTATGCAACATCCTTTCAAGAAGATAAGGAAATTTCTGATTTAAAATTTGATGAGTTCTACCAATAATTCTAATGCATTCATCGTGAATATGGAATTAGGTATTTATAATACAAGTGCAGAACTTATTGATATTCTCCCAAGAGTTCAAAATGACCGAGTGGTAGAATGAGCCTTCTGTACGAGTTTTAAACTTATGTTCCCGAATTCACTGCCTTTTTATTGAAATTGACGGAAATTTCCATAAATATCTATTAGTGATTTTTGCATTGAAAAATGTTGGTTGGTAGAACAGTTTTCTGTATCACAAATTTGACAAATAATAGATAAATCCGTTCCAGTCTATTTTGTTCCACAAAATGTGCCGGAAAGAACTGATTTGCCACATAATTAGAGAAAAGTATATCCAGAATTTTGTCATTTGAATATCGGAAATTCAATTCGTGAAATCAAATTAGTGAAGCTTTGATAATGAAAATACCTGTTACATGTAAAGTAATTAGATATTTAAATTTCTATGGTCATAGAGTATTATTGCTAGTCTGTTTGGAAACAGATCGAATAAAATTGACCCTACGTATAACATAAATTCATAAAATCTCGAATAACTCTTGAATTATTGAATTTGAGAGCATAATCACGTTTGGACACTACCCTTATTTTTTACCGTAGAATCCAGCGAAATCACAAAAAAATAGGGTTCTGATTTGAAAATCGAAAGTTATGATCAAATTTTGTTCACAATTTTTGGCACCCTGTGATGATATTTCTCAAATTCAAGATATGCACGATGTTCCAACATCATTTTAGTTTGAGAAAGTGAATTGAAATAGGCATAGGATATTCACAGTAAAAATAATTCAGGTAATTGTGACTAAGGAAATTCTCTCTTTTTTACGGTTTTTCCTTGATATTTTGAAAACTATGAGGACTAACACAATAATTTTAGCAAAGAGTAATTGAGAATGGAAATCTCGATAATATTTGAGACATAAAATGAAAAAAAAGTTTGTTTTGAAAAAAATTTTTTTAATTCTTATAAAACCGGAAGCGCCTGAACTTCGAAAATATTTTAGCTGAACAATGTCATATTCCGAAATTTTAGATTTAGGCGTACAACTTTGCTCCTGCCGTTTTGCAATAGCTGACTGTAACGGTAAGTGATAGTCGAAATAAATATATCGTAGATGTCATACAATAAGTTTAGTTATTTGTGAACATAACGCCATCGACATGTTAGTCGATTTGTGTCTGCATCATAAAGTTATTCACGATTAACCATGTCAGCTTACGAGTCAAATTCTCGTCATTTGAGGGAGGTTTTAATTTTCTACTGAAATATGAATAAATCTGCGGCTGAGGCTCATCGAATGCTCTCAAATACCTATGGTGAGGCCGCTATTAGTGAAAGAACGTGCCGAGAGTGGTTTCAACGCTTCAAGAATGGTGATTTTGATGTCGAAGACCAGCATCGCGGTGGAAGAGAGAAGGTTTTTGAAGATGCAGAATTGGAGGCAATACTTGATCAAGACTCATTTCAAACGCAACAATAATTGACAGGATCATTAGGACTACAAGCCATTTCAAAACGCCTGAAAGTCATAGGAATGATTCAGAAACAAGAAAAGTGGGTGCCGTACGAGTTGAAGCCGGGAGGTGTTTGAACGGAGTTTGTTTGTTTGTGAACAGCTGCTTTCGAGGCAAAGACGGAAGGAATTTCTGCATCGGATTGGGACTGGAGACGAAAAACGGGTTCATTACGATAATCCCAAGCACATAAAATCATGTGGATATCCCGGCCATGCTTCCACGTCGACGGCTAAACCGAATATTCTCGGTTCTAAGGTCATGCTCAGTATTTGGTGGTACCAGCTCGGCGTAGTGTAATATGAGTTGTTAAAACCGACTGAAACGATCACAGGCGATCGTTATCGAACGCAATCATTGAGCATTGAGAGACAAACCGCCGCAATACGACGAGAGAGTAGATGAATGGATTTTACTGCATGACAATGCTCGACTCCATGTTGCGAAAGTCAAGATATACTTGAAAAAGTTGAAATGGGAATTCCTACCCCACCCGACGTATTCTCCAGACGTTGCTTCCTCGGACTATCACTTGTTTCGATCAATAGCACACAGCCTGGCTGACCAGCACTTCCTATCTTATGAAGAATTAAAAACTTGGATCGATTCGTGGATCGCTTCAAAAGATGACCAGTTTTTTCAATTCGTACGCTGCCCGAAAGATGTGAGAAAGTATAGTGACCAGCGATGGGCAATATTTCGAATCATAAATGTATAACCAGTGTTTTACAATAAAGCCTCAAATTTCGGTAAAAAAATTTGTACGCTTATGTATTTGTTATATTATAATATATTTATTTACTTATCACGGTTTTAGCCATTCAGGTAGAAATTAAAAAAAAAAATAATAAATCTATTGTATCATATGAAAAAAAAAAGACAATTGGCAAGTATAACACAAAATCTAATTTGGTCTGTGAACCCTTTGAAAACCTTGTAATCACAGCGTCCTCGTCAACATCAATGTCCCTGTATATGTTCAGGAGGACTAAACTGAATCCGATGCCAATATCGAAAAAACCAGAATAACACCATATGAACTACCATTTATTCATTTCGAAAATAAACTTGCCGAATTTTCTGCTCGAATAGCTGTGCGAAAATTATGAGTTTCCATACAGTTTTATAATACGTCATAATCTCAAACAATCTATTAACATGAATTTCCACCAAGTAAAAAACCGATCCCATCAAGAAGATCTGGCATACAGGCAACGTTGCAGATTATTTAGCATCTGAGTCTGACAGACGTTACGTATTAAACATGATGGCCGCCGCCATATATAAACAATCGATAAAACCATCGATTTTGACGAAAAAAAGCCATTTTTATTTCAGGGAAAGCTTGAAATGTGATTAATTAATCATTTCTAACGAGAATCAGTTAATAAAATACAAGAAAACTAGCTATTAATGTGGATAACCTCACCTTCATTAGGCCAATTTCACAATTAAAAAAAAAAACTAGCTGGATTAAGGAATTTATGATAGCGGATTCGTGATCTAAGACCCAAAATAAGTAAGTCTGCAAAATTTCATCACTTTTGAATCATTATTTAAATTAATTCTATATAGTAAACATTGTTTTTCTTTTCAGAAGATGGATTATTTTCGTTTGGATGGATAATTATACAGGATATTTATTTGTCGAATATCAATTAGAAGTATCTAGAGATGTTGGACCAATTCAAGTCTGAAAATTGAGATTAAAGCTTCAAATTATTAACTAATTTGTAAAGAAATACACAATATTTGATCAACAATTATATAGGGTGTATATATATTTGAAGTAGTAATTAGACATTTTGAAATCTGAAATTCTCATTTCTCTAGAAATGGCAATTTCTTTCTTCTTTAAAAAATTTGGGAAAAATGCATAATCAAAATGTGAGAGTTATTATCAGTCAATAGAAATACCACCTGAAATAAAGAAACTGCATTCAATGTTTATTTTCAGTTTTGACAAATATTGAATTTACATAATCATTCGATAAGATCTATGAAAAGACCTACAGTGAAATTTTGTTTTAGGAATATTCAGTATAGTTATAATAAACTGAAAAGGGGCAGAATGAATAGATCTACCTTTCAAAAACCCATGGCTAATGTTGCCTTACAAGCATCTAAAAATTTGGTTAATAGTAGGTTATTTTCCATAATTTATAATATTGAAAGACCAATTGGACATTCCTGAAGAACTAAGGCGTTTTTAGAATCTGAAAATTGTATCGATGAATTTTGCATACTCTTCTGTTGCCTATTTCTTGAAGGTATATGGACAAAAATGATTTTTGTGGGTTCTGGTGAATGATCAAAGGGATATAGGTAACAAGTTCATTAATACCAGTCAAGATATAGTTATCATAGATAAGGGATGATATAGAAATTTCACTAGATAATTCTGATTCAGTGGAGGACAGCTGAATTAAAGCTTAATCGTGATGGTTCGTTACGTTATAGAGCAAGCTTGTAGCTCTGGGTTTTACTCAGAAGTAAATTGAACAGGGCAATATATATAGTAAATGAAATTTTGACAGATATTAGTTAAAAAATATCAATAATTGAGCATTGTATTTACATCAAATCAAAAAATAACTTGCTAACTGTTGTTGCATTGTACTTGGATGACTTTTTTGTTTTAACAAATGTTAATTCTGAATGAATATATCTGATAGAAAATTTAAGTGATAATTTTATCATAAAGAATTTACGGAAAGCTAAAAATGTTTAGGGATGAATATCACTAGAAATTATGAAAAAGGTAGTATAGTAATTGTTTATATTCTTCAAATATGTATTGCAATAATTCAACATGTCTAATTGTAAACATATGAAAACTCCTTTGAAAACTTAATTGAAATTTGATTCAACAAAAGAGAGTTGTAATGATGAACCATATAAGAAATTAATAGGTTTATTAACGTCTTCAGCAGTATTAACTAATCCTGATAAAGCATACTGTTAATCTCTTGAGTCAATTTAATAATTATCTCATTATTGAACACTGAAAAAGTGCAAAATTCATTTCAAGATGCAAGTAAAAAAAGATCATTGTTCAAGTTTTACTTCAGTCAGAAGATGTGTTCAGTATTTGAAATGACTGCCTCGGTACTAAAATTGTATCAGCCAATACTATTGACCCATGTTAGTGGGTTCGATAATTACATTGACTTGATTTTTTTCAAATGTTAACTTTGGATCTGAATCAATTAATAATTTAATTTTTACCAAAATCAAAAGCAATGAATATATCAGTTGGATAGCATTTTCGAAGTGGCCATAGAGCAACTATTCCTATAACGATTGAAAACTTTAGTGAAATAGGTATCTACATGTTTATACAAGTTTAATCATTCATTCATGAAATGGAAAGTTTTGATGAATAGTTACTTTTTAAAGTATTTTATACCTACATTGAATTGCTGGAAAATTGATACCAATTTCAAAAGTAACTGCCATGTTGAAATTCTTCATATACTGAATGATCCGTTAAATTTCATTTCTGTCGTAACATTTTGACTAGTATTTCAACTGATTTTTTATATGTATATCCTAGTATAGCTTTAATAAACAAACTAAAAAGAGACAGAATGAATAGACTTGCCTTTCAAATACCCATGGCTTATGTTACCTCATAAGAAATTTTAACCTTTTTGAGAAATCAGGTAAAAAGTTTGAGTCTCTAATTTCCAAGGTTTATTAATACATGTTTCAGTTGAGCGGCAAATAATATAATAGATAATATATAGTTGAAATTATTCGTATGGAAGATTTCACAACGATTTGACTTATTCATTATAAATTCAACAGCACTGCACTCAAATTCTTCAAAAACGGATTGATCATTTATATTTTTGCACTCTTCTGTCGTAAAAGTGTATATTTTAGATATTCCAAAAACACATGGAAATTTTTGAATGTCATCTGACTAACTTGGCTCTTTTTCCAGTAATAAAGCCAATTGTGAATTATCTATGAGGAGTTTTTCTATCTGTTTAATACATGATCAGATGAAGCTTCTGTTCTGTTTTGTAGTTCCATCTTCTGTCGCAATAGATTCAAATTCTCACGAAAGAGAATGTAGTTTTATAGTTTGTGGAAAATAAACGAAAAATTCCTGAAATGAAGTAACATTCATATCCAATTGAATGATACAAACACTTAAAACAAACCTGAATTGAGGAAAATGCATTCGATGATATAAATGTTCATTTCCAAATTTTGACAAATATCTATCGAATTTTCGATTCGCCGAAGACTTTGCATTTTATCTGTCGGCATTTATTTAAATATTGAATAACAATTTTGGAAACTGCAAACTTTTTCAAGAACTTTCATATATCGAAATGGAATATTTATTATTAACATGACACTGACAGCCAAATTGTCCACAGATACCACAGAAATATGGGACTTGAAATGTCAAAATGATCCGAAACACCCCGTATACTCGAAAACCGCGGGGAGAATCGAAGGTTTGGGATTTTTCCCGGGATCTCCAGACGATTTTGAGGGGGGTCTTATTCTTGTCATTTTTGCTCTAGATGGTCCCGTTTGGGCTGTGATTTTACGTTTAAAGTTTGACGTATATGTGCAAGCGGTTTTATATATACTTAGATTAAATGATGACGATCGGAATCACCGCAATAAGTTGAAGGATAAAAGTGAATCATATCGAAATTTTAAGGCCAAATAGTATTAGGGAGTTTCCATCAATGACGAAGATATTGCAGAATTTGAAAGGAATGACGAATACTTCGTCAACTTCACCATTACTAAAGACTCACTTGAAGGATCAACTCCGCGTCACTATCTATGGCTATGTCAACAAAAAATAACCCTTGTCCGTAAATATTCAAGTAAATAATACTAAAGCTTTTCAACCAGATCCGATTCTAGACCAAACGAATCCTTAGGTGTACCAGAATCGCTACAAGCAGCTCAAATTGGTGAATCATTTCCCATAGTTATAGGTACTGATAGTATTTTATTAACAAAAACATAAAAATGCAAAGTAAAAATGATAACTTTTTGATATGATGCAATAGGAGGTAATGATAAATCCACTGTCGGTATGATTCGAATTACTTGGAACAACAGCATTTTCCTAATTTTGTATGTCTTATAGATGTATCAAAATATGCAGTTGTGCAAATGCTTTTTTTTTATCCGAAGCCCAGTGATGACGAATCGGTGGCTGAATGTTCTTCTGGAAACATGACAACTCCCAAACGGACTAATCGAGAAACTTCGGTTATGGGTTTACACATTGATGTTTTGTAATGTGTAGAATTCAGAAATACGCCTAGAGCTTTTTTTTAATGGCATTTATTATGTGAATAATAGTAGTAACTCTTCAAGAACATTATTTTTAAATCGAATTTATGAATATTTATTTTACTTTTTTATTTTAAAACTTATGAAGCGACCCTCGTACATATTCATCTTTCTTTTCGAAGTTGATGATGATCAGACTTGGACGGGGGCGGTTATTAGAAGCACCGGAGTATGTCAATTACGGGCAAGGAACTTACATCGTTAAAAACTTTTGGCGCAGTGCATAAGCCGGATAGTTTGAGCCCTGGTTTGAGCTGTTCATCGGGAATTCATGACACTTGAAAATTCTGGTATTGCACGTAGAATCTAGTCCACTGGAGAATTTTCTTTCTCGTGTTTTACTGCTTTGAAATCCGAACTTTGGATTTTGAAATTTAGAGGATATCTCATTCAGAACTTAACTAATTATTCTTTGAAATCATTGAAAGAAAATTTAGGAAGAAAGTGTAGAAATTTTAGAATCTGCATTCTCATACAGTCAACAAACAGAATAAATATGTTACAAAGGTAACCAAATTCAAGGGTTTGATTATATGTGCGTAACTAAGCTAGAATCTGCATTCTGTAAATATTCATTTGACTGTATTTGTTCATCCATATCAAATTACCTATAGAGGCGATTTTGCTCTACTTCACGACCATCAACTTTACTGTACCTCTTTTCTCTCTGCCCTTTTCAACATTTTTTTATTGTATTCGGAAAAATATTTTTTTTTGGATTAAAAACATTGAATTGAATTGATTGTGTTACCGAGGTTAATACGCTGTTATCGATTTCATGGACACGGTTCGAAGTTATAGAAGGTTGTGACAGGAACGAATGTAAATGAACATTCTGTATTTTAGATCATTTATTATCTGCGAAACTTTTCAGAAACTCATTTGAGAGCTTGTATGAGTTGTGAGATCGAGTTAGGAACTAGAGGTTGTAAAGAGAACTCTGACTCACTGTAGAGCCGATGTTCAAAGTGGGAAGAGTTATTGCATCAATAAGCCCCGTTCTATCTGAAATTAACTCTGAAGGTAACCGTATCGAATTTTGATCGAAAAGCAGGAAAACTGATAATTACATGGTTTCATTTGTTCGAGTTTATTATGAGGTTTTTCTGATATATTTTTCAATAAGAACGTAAAATGCGTCTTCATCTAGATGTGTATTCTTTTGAAGTAGAAAAAGAATTGTAGTTATAATTTTAAGGCTACAACGTCCTATATGAATATAAAGGGTGAGATATAGATCTTTAAATTTCAATAAAACAACGATGGATTATTCGATTGACATGAATTTCATTTATCCGGAAGACAATCTTGTGGCATTACATTTTAAATATGATTTCTGGCATATGACCGTCACGACTGGCAATCACATCGACAATAACACGTCGAATGTTGTCTTCCAAATGGTCAAGGCTTTGTGGCTTATCCGCATAGACCAATGACTTTACATAGCCCCACAGAAAGTAGTTTAGCGGTGTTAAATCACAAGATCTTGGAGGCCAATTCACAGGTCCAAAACGTGAAATTAGGCGGTCACCAAACGTGTCTTTCAATAAATCGATTGTGGCACGAGCTGTGTGACATGTTGCGCCGTCTTGTTGGAACCACAGCTCCTGGATATCATGGTTGTTCAATTCAGGAATGAAAAAGTTAGTAATCATGGCTCTATACCGATCACCATTGACTGTAACGTTCTGGACATCATCGTTTTTGAAGAAGTACGGACCAATGATTCCACCAGCCCATAAAGCGCACCAAACAGTCAGTTTTTCTGGATGTAACGGTGTTTCGACATACACTTGAGGATTAGCTTCACTCCAAATGAGGCAATTTTGTTTGTTGACGTAGCCATTCAACCAGAAGTGCGCTTCATCGCTAAACAAAAAAAAATGGACGTAATGCGCGATACGTATTCCTCACAGAACCATTTTTTTCGAAATGAAATTGCACTATTTGCAAGCGTTGTTCAGGCGTGAGTCTATTCATGATGAATTGCCAAACCAAACTGATAATAAATCACTTTACAGCTGTTAAATCGGTCGCCATCTTGAACAGTATTGCCAACTTGAAGTTATATATCCAAAAAAAAAACACCAGTTAGTTACTTTTAAGTATATCATTCATACAAGTTACCTACCGTAATAACGAAAAATGTACAACATAGCATTGCTTTAAATCCCATCAATAAAGATCGAAAAAGATTTCAAAGTACATTGGATATGTGAATTGTATCATTAGATGCCAACATTTTTTTTAAAGTTCAAAAGCGTTTGATAATGACTGAATTCTTACAACCAGTGGTTTCTTATTTTCATTCTTCGCACAGATAGACACCTATCTTCATCAACATATATTAAACAATATCAAAATGTAATGAATTTTCAGAAAGACAGCAGCATTAGGTAGGTATTCCAAAACGTAATCTGGGAAAATATCATGTGGTTCAAAACTATCATTAAAATATTTGTGATTGACGGTAATAAACCACAACCACGTGATTTGATATCGTCAAACAAGTGTGCAATCACGAAAATCATCTTCGTTTAATAAGATTCGTGTAACGTTTAGAATCTATTAATAACCGCATGATATCATAGTTGTTAGACGGGATCTCGAATCAATGGTGATGAATTCACACATAACATTAGTGTCTGAAATTTATGCAAATCAACTTGAACCCAGGTGTAGAGATCTTTGTACTAAATACAGACTGAAAGTGAGAGTTGCTAGCAGTTGTTGGATTGGTTTTATTCATGGTTCTTGTTGATGGATCTAACCTGAATTTAACGAAATGTAGAAAGACTTCTTATATAGATACTCATTTCTCGAGTTGTATCTAGATTGATGCAATAACGATATCTATAAATTCAATGAAGCACGTCATTTATTGACTTATAGTTAATTACGGAAATGCTGTTCACGAATTATATTCAGCAGTGAACCTTTTTAAAATATTGTTGGGATATGAAGATGGATGCATTAACATATTTCTGATTTTGTTTTTTGACAATCATAAATATCCCAAGAGTGAGAATAATATAATAATCAAAGAAAATCGAAAACGGATGAATTTCCTTCCTTTTTTAATATCTTTTTCATTCAGTATCAAGAATATATTTATTGGTTATATTACATCTGCAGATTGAGTTTATCAAGCAAATTTTATAAAAATGAACTATTTTTCATAGACTAAATAGTTGAAGAAACTAGTTGACACTTTTGACATAGGTATTTGGGATTGATAACATAATATTTGGTTTTGTGTTCCATTCATCATTTTTATATATGATTTATCATAATAATTATTGAGAAAATTTTTGTAATAAAAGTTGAGCATCATTTTATTTGGATTTTTAATAACAATAGACAATTCGACTTCTGACTACTAAGTTTGAGAAGAGAAGAAAAGAGAAATCCTTAGATGTAGGTATTGTTTCTGTAAGGAGCATTCAGTGGATAGATTGAACATTCAAACGTCATTCAATAATACGTAAAAAATAGTACAACGTTTTTCACACGATAATTAATCATATGATTGTTCCGATCTTCACTTGACGCAAGTAAAGGCTTTTATAACCAGAGTTTCATATTGATATTTAAAAAAAAGAGTATATTCTGAGAGAAATCAATGGTTGCTGATTTCATTGTGAAAAGGAAGATATAGCATGATGGAAAACCATATCAGCCAAATGACCGCCGCGGCTTCGGTTGCAGCACCTATCCTTTTCACTTTCACTGTAGGTTCTCGATAACTTCACAAATTCCATCTGTTAGTTCTTGAATCGTTTGGAGAGCATTGGCATAGACCTTATCTTTCACGTGGCCCAAAGAAGAAGGTGTTAAACCACAAGACGACGATGCCCAATTGTGATTTATTCGTTGTACATATGAAGACGATGCAATGAAGTTTGTGGAATGCCTAATTTCCAAGAAAATCTGGGGTTTCGTCAGCAGCAATATTTTCAGTTGTTCTTGAGCGACACACACGGTTTCGATTCTTCACATCACTAATATGTCCCAACAGTTCAAATTTTTCTCCCAGTTACTCTATTGCTTCACAACGACCCAAAAGACCTACAGTTTTGCGAACTGCAAAATTTCGACTGTTTTTGTAGTGAATTGTTTGGGTTGTATTTTTCTTATCTCTGAGTAACTCATCGCAACCCTTTGTGTTTGATTCGCATTTCTGATAGTTGTACTCTTGTAGTCTGCAGCATTTTTAGTATCCCAGGTATGTTATGTTATAATTCGACAGTGTATCATGTCAGTTATTGTAATTTTATAATAGATTTTCAACGACAGGTTTCATAAAACTTTGATTGACCGATCAACTCGTTGTTTGTAACGAGCGTTGATTTAAATTGGTGGGCAAGAGTGATGGGGAGAAATTAAAAGTGGATTTTCTGTGATTACAAGTAGCGCTAGCTTGTACCATATTACCAATATTTGTTTACATACTTCGAATTCGGGTACAAGCTAAGCGCTACTTGTAATCAACTCTAATTTATCCACAGCACTCTTGACCACCAATTTAAATGAACGCTCGTTAGTTTGAAATATGTATATTATATGGAAGTGTCAAAAATTATCTGAAATTGAACACAGAATGATTCGATCGAGCAAATCACCACCATAAAAGTTTTATGAAACCCCGCATATATGTGTTTGTCGTTCTTTCTTAGTTTTTATACATTCAACAAAGTGTTACTACTGTTAATTTCCAAAATTCTCTTTACTGAAACTAATCATTTTCATTCGACTGAAAAAACTTGATCAGCAAATATTTTAAACTGTTACTCTGTTACCTTTTATTTATACATGTTTATCATTAACTTATACCTATTTCGTTTGTTTATTCCATTGTCTTGACAAAGTCTTAATGAGTAGACGAAACGTTCAAATTAGTCGCATGATCTTAGCTGTCCTTACCATGTGAATTAAACTGCAATTCCATTTATAATTTCCCAACCCACACAGATGTCCTGTATCTTCATCAAACACCCTGTATTCATTTGGCCCGAATAAGTAAAAGGTCAACAGTTAAAGGACCATGCGTTCGATGACGCTGTGCGATAAACATACGGTTCAAAGCTCTCTAATTCCGAAAAAGCAATATTTACATCAGAAGCTGTCCCAACCTATCCATATTCGGAACACAAACCATGGTCGGAGAGGAGGCAACGTGCCCCCCACCATTTGACTTTGCACACGATCCCGCAAACATGACAAATTTCATCGTCAGCTTTGATCTCGCCGTCGACATAGAGCACAAATTATGTCATGACAATATAGAGTCGTCCCTTGGTCCCGCTATAAATAACAACCCCTTTCTACTACCGGGATCGATTAAATCAGGTAAACGCACCCTATGGGCGAGCGCCGAACCAGGGGGTGCGTTTGTTGACCTCGGAACTTGTAAACGTTCTAACTACATTATCGGCTCTGGTCCATTACGCTCCGGAGGATGAACTATGTCGGTTTTATTTATGTCGGTTGATGTTAAGACGCTCCTTCGCGTATAACCCTTTTCATCAGGATCGAGAACGATCCAAGCCTAAGCCATTATAAAGTGGTTATGATTTTATCTCGTAGTTTCGGATTAAAGCTAAGAGAATCATTGGTGATCTGTCCCCATATTCGTTTAGTTTGGTCTGCGTTTTTTGCTCTCCAGTTCAAGGAGATATCATGGGTTGTATATGCTGGGTATCCCTGTAGTGACAAACGAAATTCTAAGAACATAAGCCTAAAATTATGGTCAGATTGTTCATAAAGAATCGTTTAGCTTGGTGGTTCTGCCAGCTTTTGAGCTAGAAGGTCCCAAAATTGAAGAACAATATGATAATAAATTAGTTTGAAATTATGGACAGAAAAAAATCGAAAATTCTAAAGTGGTTCTGCAATGGTTAGGATCATAGAAATCAGGCTACCAATTCAAATTAAGGCAATGTTTCGCCCAAATATTTAGAATTCTTAAAGGCTACAGAAAAAATGAACGAAATAACAACTATGTATAAATGAAAGTTAACAAATTTGCAGTGCAAAATATTTGCTTAATAAGTTCATTTAATCGAATAAAGATCATTTATCTACTCCTATTGAGTTATATATTCATTATTCAACTGCTTTCAAGCAATTAATAGTATCTTTTAACAAACAGCGTGAGTTATAATAACTCACTACTATAACTCACTATAAGAAATCGGAAAATACGGATCTGTGATGCTTCTATACTTCTCTGCTTCTCTTCGATTGACCGAAAGCGGACATTCCATTATTATTCTTATTGAGGGGAGGAATGTCCGAGGGAATGTCACTTTAATAATTTTGACGTTTTCAAATTAAGTTGATATCTAATTATTTTGAATGTTTTGCTGAATGTATGAACTCTGTACCTACTGCTAGCCGAAGCTAGTTCGATTGTGATTGGTAACACTAAGTTTCCATCTCTCTTGTACTCGGGATCGAGTACATATGTTTATTTCTCGTTCCTTCTGTCTATATTCTAAGTCTGTATTTTTTGGATATAGTCGTAGATAAAGTATAGTATTCAACTTGCAGTAATGGTCATAACTCACTTGATGAATTACAGCACTCGCCTGCGGCTCGTGCTGCAAACCTCATCTGCATGAGTTGTGACCCACATTACCGCTCGTTGAATAATATACTATTGTTTGGGTACAGAGGATATTGGAAATTGACAGTAACACTTTATTGAAAGAAAGAAACAGTAAAAAATCTGTTATGTAATTGCTATCACTGTCAGAACAAACTGTTGAATGAGTGATATTTTCATTTTCATACAGATGTCATGTGTTGACATATTTATGGGCTGTGAAATTCCTGACATCTGTTTAATAAATCAGCGTATACTTGACTTAGATCTTGTGTATCGGTTATGTAACTGTCGGTCTCATTCAGTTTTATGAGAATCATGTTAATTTCAGAATATTACTCATTCTGACAGTAATTGCAATTTCATAATAGACTCTTTAATGTGTACGTTGTTCTAACAGAGATTTTATTCATTCAAGAAAGATTTACTGTTAATTTCAAATATTCTCTGTATCCTAACAAATCATCTTCATTCGACAAAATGAACTTTGTATTATATTATTTTGAACTTCGACTTCGTTTCCTTCAATTCTTCAACTATTTTTTTTTGTTTCCTCTGTAGCCTTGATAAAGTCTAAATATATAGAAGAAACCTTGGGTTACTCCAAAGTGGTCTCCCAAAATAAACCAGAAAATTACATGTTGATTAATTATACTTGGATAAAATTGTTGAGAGAATCATTGCAAGAAGACTGAACTGCCAAACAAAACACTTAATCTGATTCCAACCGAGCAAGTCAGACATATACAGAAAACTGCAAGAAGCACTAGAAGAATAGTCGAATACAATCAAATAGATAATTTAAATAAATGGCAAGAAGTGCCAGGCTATTGTCCCACAAAAAAAGAGGAAAGATAAGATGGGAAAATGAAGTCAAGTATCTAGGTGTAGTATTAAATGATAGACTTATATGGAAAAATAAGATGAAATATGCAGTAGATAAAACAAACTCAGGAATGAGCAGACTCAACCCACTTATAGCAACAAAGAGCCAGATGATTCAAAATACGAAACTGAGAATGTAGTCAATTGCAAGATCTCAACTAACATATGGATCGACATCATGGAGCTATGCAGCCAAAAGCCATTTCAAGAAGATATAAGTGACAGAAAAAAAACTACTGAGACCTGAGATGGATATGCCGTGGTTTGAAAGAACTAGCAAATCAACAACAACTTGGAATGGAACACTATCATAAATTTCCTGAAGAGAAAGGCTGAGATTTTTGAAAATTTCAATATTCCAATGAAGAACTTGAAATACTAGTTGACTACAACCCTATGGAATATGTGATTAGCTTAAGAACTATTCACCCTGAGATCAACTACGAAAGAAAAGAAATTGAGTGGAATTCAGTTGCAAATATCAAAATCCTATGAAAGACATAAGAATACACAAAAACCACACGACAAAAATTGCGATAAAGTTACAAACAGAAAGAGTCAAAAAGGCAAAGGGCAAAATGATCCCAGGATCCCTGAGAAACACAGCAGGTTAGGTTTAGTGGGGTAAGTCGTGTTCTTCAAACGCGAAGTCTCAAGCTATTCGACCTTTTAAATGGTAGTTAGTTCATCTATGATGATTCTTCTATTAAGAAAAAAGTTGCGTGTGTCTGTGAAAAAAAGCAATTCAAATTATTTTATCTGTCTTCACGCTCTTTTCTATCAAAGTATTATTTTGTGACTTTCACGAGTAGATTGGGTTAATCTTCTGGCAACATTTTTTATAAATATATATTCATATTTCCTATCGAAATCTAAGGAAAGTGCAAAATGGTTCTATATTAAACGTATTGGTGCCTAAAATTTGCTGCTCTTGGATCCCATTTCTCGCTACCCGTAACACCTGCTTCGAGAAACATATCAATAAAGAAAGATCAGCCCTCCACGCCGCTACGTAGGAACGATTACCGAACCACGCAGGAAAATAATATACCGACCCCGTTTTCGTTTTCAAACTCCCACGTATCCGGCATATCCATTTATCCTGTATCAGGCTCGCGTGCATACGCGCTAACCTCGTCGACACACATACATATCTCCGGCGTCGGACGTACGCCCGCCACGCCGACCCTATTCTGCCCCCTTCGACAGTGGCGACTCGTCTGCTACGGCACCCCAAAAAATTGAAATCGAACAAAAATCTACATTACTCCTATTGGCTTTGTCATAATGAAATAATCGATTCTTTTGAAATGTTGTTTGTAATTCTTTCTAACATGATACCTAAAATCTAGGAAGTATTTGTATCATTCAAAGATAATAAAGAATAATGCTCTATATCGGAGTGGTCTGTCGCTACTCACCTTCATGACAGCACATTTCCTTGTGGCTAACTCTTATACTAGATTTCTGCCAGTTCGCTATTATTATCGGTCTATGGTCTATAGTCGCTATAGCGATATTCTTCTTTTTTTTTGATTAAGTATAATGTTTTCCAATGAAAGGTTTCTTCTTCATATTTAAATTTCAAAAGAAATCAACGATTGTTTATTTCACTATAAAGGGGAAGGTATGGCATCAACGATGAAAAACTATATCAGCCAAATGGCCGCCACGACTACTGTTGCAGCACTATATCCTTTTCATGAAATTTTCAATTACCAATTCGCACATTTGCGACTGTATTTCTTCGATAACTTCACGAATTCCATCTTTAAGAACTTGAATCGATTGTGGAGCATTGGCATATATCTTCCACGTGCCCCCGAAGGAAAAAGTCTAAAGGTGTTCAATCAACAGATCTTGGTGACCAATTGTGACCTCCTCTTCGAGAAATAACACGACTAGGAAAGTTTTCTTGCAAAGTTGCAATTGTTTCGTTGCTTGTGTGGCATATATGTAACTCGGTAGCGCAATCTATTCACTGAAACAGTTGCACCAGCCTCAATTTGGAATAAGTAAACCCAAAAACCACACCAAAGGTAGATATTATTTCTCTTCCAATACTTCCAAGACAATAGCAAATAATTCAAAAAAATAAATTAAGGTGAACATAAGTTTTGCTATATCTGCTTTTCATATAATTTTTCTTATTTAGATTTTTATAGTTAACTAACCAGAATACTAGCTTCATCTACTAGAACTATAAGGCTCTGAGGAGAAAGCATACTTCAAGCAAATTCAAGATTACTATTAAATATGATTGTATCATAAGATTTAATCAAAAATAGGATTCTTACAAGATTTCTATCATATTTTTCACAATACATTGAATACATACATTCTTGTACGAATTATCGAACCTTCTATCAAGATGAGATATCTTATTGAATGGTTGCTTGACCAGAAGCGGTAAGTCGGTAAATAATTTTTCCGAAGCCTGAATTATTCACTGACCTATCCATAATAATAAATTTAGTTTCATAAAAATTATAAACCGAAAATTAGAAAAGTACAAAAGTACTGTTCGATATATTCACATATATTTTGGAGTAATTATTTTTGGTAATGCTCTTGTGTCATCGCTTAAAATGATATAGCAAAAATATCTCTTTGAATTTTCAGTTATTAAGTGCAAATTGAATGATTTAAATCGGGGAAAAAATTATGGGATCGTTCAAAAAATGAAATACGCAAGAACTACTTATCATATAGACAAAAACAATCGTCTTCCTCTTCCACTGGTAAAATATGCTCACTTCTTCTGATAACATACTTTTCATTATAAAGTATGATTCATTTGTAATTTCTTCAAGGTGTTGTTTTAAACCACGTTAACTATCTGCTTACATGTGGCAACTATTCACGAGCCGCCACTGTCGGCCCGTCTCCCTTCTCCCCCTCCTGCCGGGATGCTAGCACGTCCGGAACACCATAATGAAATTTGCCTTTGATATTATCCACTTCTTGCTTATATCTTTTCGTTCCGTATTTATACTACGGTGCGCTAGAGATAGCTGGGGAGCACTAAGACCTGGTCGTTGCGACTACCAATAAGGAAGTCTATTCTGAAAAGTTTACATGGTCGATTTTAAGACGGCCTCGCTAGTTGGGAAATGCGGTTTCCCAGCCGAATTGAATTTCGAATCACCAGCCTCCGATCTGAAACTGACATTATATTAAAATCAAAGATTTTGTATCGTTTTTATTTATTTATAGGTATTTATGCATTTACATATTTGTACACATGACAGAAAAATCCAAAATATAAATATAGTGAACGATCTATGTAGTATTTTTCCTAAAAATAATACATTACAATATTGAAGATGTCGATCTATTTTGTATTATTGAAATAAGGCTTTATATTAATCTATCAGTTTTTATGCAGGGTGTTCCAGAATTACTTCAGGAAATTTCAGACGTTAATTCAGATAATATTTTAAAAAGTAAAGTTCCCATGTACATACGTATGAAAATGGAAACTTTTTTATAAGAATGTTGTCAGAAATAACTCCTCGACCTATGATATTATTCTGTAACACTCTGTATTAACCTATACTTATCAATTTTTCGCTTGTGGTTGACTCTTGATGTAGATTTCTGACTGTTCGATATTTTGTTTGATATTCATTATTTTCACTTACTTTGATTATAGAATAATCTCAACAATGAAAATATAATTTCATCGAAGACAAAAATCGTATCAATCAAAAGAGAATATTTAATTTTCAAAATTGAAATTCGTAAAAAATAGCTGATCAATACAGAAAATTTTTTGGTATTTAACAAATTTTTCCTAATATAGCTTTAAATCTATAAATTATTGCTTTTGCTCTTCATTATGAAGTTAATCAATCAAACCCCACCAAGTTATTCTCCAATTTAGTTTGGATAAGTTGTTCAAGCCCAAAATTGTTTATTCAATTCAGCTTTGAAAGTTGTAGCATCTAGGTAACATAAGAGAAGTAGGTTAACCTATATTCTTGATGTTTCCCTTTAGAAAAACCGAATAAGAAGAAAAAGTAGCTTTAATTTGTTATTATGAATTCGCCTTTATACTCAACATAGTCACATCTAAAATTACCTAATACATATACTCCAATGCCCCCCTAATTTCCAAATACCTCTTCTATAGAAACATTCGTCTTTGCTCCATTCGTAAAAAGCTCCAACCTTGGCTCTTCATTGAAGCCAAATTCGGAGCACCTTTCACATCAACGTTTAAAAGCTTTGGTTTTGATGCGTTTCTTTCTTAGGAGGCGATGGAGTTTGAATAACACCTGCCAAGTCATTGTTGTGTTTACTCAGTAGTTTTCTAATCAAAAAACTGTATTTTATCAATAGCCCAAACTCATTTTCATCCATTTTTCGAACATCAAATGTAGTGTCACTTACCCTTCAATATCTCAATCCAGACCTAACTCCATGTTCCGAAAATTTGATAGCCATCTTTCAAAGCTCCTGAGGAGTGGCGTTCTACATGTAATTTCGATTAAACTAAATAATAAAAGAATTCATAATTGAAAAACGCTTTATTTCAAGCTTCATAAATGCGCACATAGAAAGCAAGACATATATCCTTACCCTTTAGAAAATATCAAATTATATCTTGAGAAAAATGTCGTTGTAGAAAAGAGAGCTTTTTGAAAATTGAAATCCTGAAGTGGACTTGAACACAAATTAATTTTCCATTGCCCTTCTTTTGCAGTATGAGTAGGTGACTGATGACTACATGATTCATGCATCAGTGAGTGCAGTTAAACTCGCTATTAGTCGTTATTTGGAGTTTACTTCGTAGAAGAAATAGCAAATAAGCTTTATTATGTCTCATGAGTGAACGTTCTATTGAGATCAATGTACACATCTGTTCGTTTTCAATGTGGAACGAAGTCATGGCTAATTATAAGGTTAATTGCTACCAAAATAGTATTTACGTCTCGATGACCTAATGTTCAAACTACTGTGCTCACCGCGAACGACACCAACATTCAATTGAAATTAATTCGTGCCTTTATGAACGGAAAAGAATTGGATCTTCTACTTTGGTTCGGTAATTAAGCAGTGGGGGATCATGTCGACGTAATTGGTCATTAAATAACCCATATAATTTCCTGGCAAATGACCCGTACAAGTTCGACTAATTACCGTTCTATCAAACCAGGGACAGTGCAAGATGCGATACTTTTAACAATAACATGTTTTATATTAATCGTAATCGCTAGACTTGGGAGATGCAACAATGATGGGTGAAGCGGTCCTTCCTCTTTTGTTATTGAAACCAAGAAAAGAAATATTTGACCAACGTTCGCAAGTACCATTTGTGAGAGTTAGTGCCGGTATTTTAAAGGATGGTTGACCGTCGGTTGAGTTCAACCGAGGGTTAACGAATACATAAATATGAGGTTATAGACATTGAGGCATATAGAATTATCAATTTTTTTTTCTTCTCGCATTCGGACTAGGAAATCTAAGAGAAAACTAACAGAATTGAACGAGCAGTGAAGCCAACCGAAATAAATTTGACCATCACCGATGGTTGTAGAATCGACACAAAAAGTATTTTATAATACCCGCCCTTAGTGTGGGTTCTACCTTTTCAGAAAAATACCACCCAATAAAGCCAAATCTGCAGAATGCACATCAAAGTGTAAACCCTTGTGGTAGAAGGGGTCATTAGTGAATGTTAAATGGGTTTTCGAGATCTCAATAGCGAAAGTTTCGCTTGTTGGTATGTTCGTTGTTAGTACTCTCTTTGCTGTAGCTGTTGGCGGCATACATCTTGTAAGAGTTGAATTATAAAAATTTGTACAAGATTCTATATAGTGAAAAATGTAATCTTATATTGTCCAGGGCTCGTGATCAAGGCTTGCTAACAGTGTGCGCGTATCAAGAGTTATTTCAGAAAACATAAAAAAGTTCATGCAAGCGGTCGTAAATTAAAGTTGCTTGAGATAGCAGAGCAGTTAAAGATATATCAGAAGACTTGCTCTCCGCTGATTAAAAGAAACAACGTATTATCAATTCCGCTGTTGGAAACTATTCAAGCGGAATGAACAGGAGGTCTGCGTCGATATGTAAAGGTAGATGAAATATAGATTCATAAATACACTCCCGAGTCAAAGTGAGCATCAGCAGAATCGAAAGTTTTCGGTCAAAGCTGTCCAAAGCGACCAAAACATCAAACATCAGCTTTTAAGGTTATTGAATTCATATTTTGGAAAATGCATTGTTCATTGACTACTTTGACAAAGATAAAATCGTGAACAGTCAAGAATACATAACGATATTCGATCGATTGAGTGGAGACATTGACAAAAAATCGTCCTCTAATGCAAAAGAAAGATTCTTTATGATCAAGGCGATGGTAAACTTGGACCAATTGGGCTTCCTTTTCCAGATTTGGCTACACAGTGGTAACTGACTTTTTGCAGACCTCGAAAAAATGCTCTAGAGAAACAAATTTCGTTTCAAACATGGTAAGATTACGTTGTCGGATTGTGATATATTTTCAAATCTACAATTTATAGTATGCAGAATATTTATTATTTTCTGTATCAACCTGCTAAAATCCAATGTTTGGCAACTTTTGCTCTCCCACTGTCATCGGTGGTTTCACGTCGTTTGGTGCGCTCGAAGTTTGTTTTCCGAATTTCTGATATATTTAGGTATTTATCTCAATATATTTTGAGTTGATATGAATCGTTGATTCACTATGGGACATAAGAAGTGCGTTCTTTAGGGAGAAACTCGCGAATTGAGTGAAATATCGTATCATTGATATGTTTTCATTCTCGCTCGCTTCATGTCAAATTTGATAGTTCATGTTGGGGACAAAATTTGCTTACTGAAAATGCTCCCTCTTTCTATGTTCATTACTCTCAGGTTCTTATAAAGAAGTGATTGTAAAAGTTGAAGCCTATTTCGAAAGCAAAGACGAATCGTTTCACGGAAAAGGTTTTGCTAAGTTAGATTAGAGTAAATGTAAAACATTTTGACAAATAAAGTCGAATTTTCGGGAACAAAATGTGTTTCTTGGATAAACCAGGAACTATAAAGTGAAATGTTACACACATACATTAATTGAACGAGGACGCAACATGTAGAAAACGAATTTGCGAACAGTACGATAAGCATAGAATAAAGGCAGTCATTACGCAGTCACTAACCTCAATAAAGTCCCGATGTAAACTCCTATTCATCCCGAATCGACTCCGGCCTGCACCGTGTTCGGAAATGCCGCTCATCTGCGACAATCGCTCGTCATATACCTCGATAATATTTCGCTATTATTATTGTAATTAATGATCACAGAGCCGAGTATAAATGGTCGGTCGGAGTCTGTGTTATTGTTGGGGATAAGCTAACCGGTATCTTCACAATTACGGATTCCCCCCCTTGCCCGCTCGGGTCCCGGGGGAACGTTCGTGTTTGAGTTTATAATAAGCCTTTATCACGTAGGGACATCCGTATTTTCATTAATTACCACAACAGTCCCGACTAATGATGCGGCGCCCTCTGTGGGCCGAAAGAATCGTCGTGGGTTCGCTATATAGTCATCCGGAGGAAGGTTTTATTTATATTTATCATTATTTCTCGTTCACTTTCGTTTTTATTCTTCCTCCAGAGGGTACACCATCACGTGACATTCTCGTGATCTGTCAATATTTTCCCAGCGGAGGAAAGACGCAAATTACGTGCGGCATTGCCGAAAATCAGTATAAGTTAGGAATATTGCAATAATTCCAACTTTTCTCAAAAGTAATTACTTCACGAGTCACTTTATAAATGACCACAAAATTATTGTTTCGCCTCTTTTGTAATGAGTTTTCGGAGGATTTGAGAATATTTTCGAAATACTACAGTGCTTAGTAGGAGTACCATATCATCAATTCTTCCGCGGAAAACGAAAAGTTATGAAAATCTTTTTTTTTCATCCGCAAATTGAAAATATTGACATTCCAAAATGTAGATTATAGTTTGAATTAATTATGTGAATATCACTTTTGTACCAAAAAATATCTCTAATTCCATTTTGAACCGAGCAGTCACGGGGTGGTGTTTCATCAAAAGTTTCGAAAACATTCCAACGAAAAGGCGTTCTGAAACTATATTCACCTTTTAACGGTCTACTCGATGAAAATTACAATTAGCTGGAACCAAGGCTAGAACTATGTACTATGTTCAACCGTTTCTAACGTCTATTACAACATATATCTAAATAGTTGACCTGCCAATAATGCTTATCTAACTATCTACCTTCCAATAGACGTATCTACGAAGTGACAGCTGTAATATTTTAAAATGTTATTCATTTATCGCAAAAATGTCTCATTGCAATGAATGATCATAAAATTCCTTATATTGTATGTAGTTTCTTTCTTGTTCGACAATTTGCTTCTGTTGTCGACGAATCTTATTCAATAATATCCTCCAAAAATTAGCAGGATCTTCATGGGATGCTGATGCCAACACTCTTCGTACAGCAGCTTTGGCCTTGGTTTTTTCTGCTGCTGAATACTGTTGTTCTGTTTGGTTTAATAGTGCTCATGTTCATAAAATTGATGTACAGCTTAATGTTTCTATGAGAATTATTAGTGGGACTATTAGATCTACTCCTTTAGTTTGGTTACCGGTGCTATCACATATAGTTCCACCTCATATTCGTAGACAGGTTGCAGTCAAGAAATCTTGGGATAAATTTCATTTCTATCCGAACTCATTTCCAATTTTATCCTATTTCCCAGATTCTAGAACTGCTAGATTGAAATCACGCAAACCTTTATGGACTTTATTAGCTTTTTCGCATCAGTCAATATCACCTTCGAATTGAATTAATGCTGATTTTAATAGGCATATTTCTATAAATGCTCACTTTTTAATATGATTACAAATAATTCGAATGATTCGAACGGTACTTTCGTTCATAAGGCTAATATTTTTTGAAAATAAAAAATAGGTAAACACATTATAAAAATTTTACATTATGTACACAGAATGCAGTATAGATAATATAAATTGATATGATATAAATGTTTGTGTGGGAAGGACTAACACCTTCCTTGAATCCAATGAAAGCGACAAGGAAATTTGGCGTTCGGGATGGACTTCTTCTAATGTTTTCAACAAAAGTCTTATATTGATCCCTCAGAAAAAGTTCTAGGTTTCAATCTTCCTAGGAAAATTTGGTGTATTTTAAATCGACTTAGAACTGGTCATGGTCGTTGTAATAGTACCCTCTTCAAATGGCATTCCATTGATAGCCCACTATGTGAGTGTGGTGTAGAAGAGACCATTGACCACTTGGTGAATGATTGTCCGATTTATAAATTTCATGATGGTTTCCAAGCTATCCATTCAGTTTCAGATTCTTTTTTAGAATGGGTAGTTAACTTCAAATCGATATAATGAAAACTAATATTTAGTACTCCTTTCTGCTTCTTTTTTTTTGTTTTAGGATCCAATTGGAAATTATAGAGTCGTCAACCGAAAAGAGAGGATAAAGAAAATTTTGTTTTGGTTGAAGAGGAAGTCCTTCAATATAAATTATGTCAGCTTATTCTGTAAACGTTTACACAAACCAGTCACTACACCGATACGGGGAGACAGAGTTTTTGCTGAGGTTTTTATCTGTTCTCTTGTATCATACGTTGAAATGTATGATGCCCCGTTACATTTCCTCTGCTAATACTGAGATTCAGCGACACATATGCTTGATTGTTTGAAATTAATATTTTGTATTGATCTTTCTCAAAAGAATATATATATTCAAGGTATGTAATTTTCTGTATTTCCTGAAAACAGGAACGATACACAAGATCTAAGTCGAATATATGCTAATTTATCAGACATATTGGGAATTCCAGAATAAATATAAAAAGACATAAATATGTCCATATCCATGTGTATCCATATTTCTGTACTCTCCTAAAATTTAAAAATAGCTACCTAAACTATTTTCAATATTCCTTGATTTTGAGCATTAATGCGGTTCTCAAATTGTTGAATATAGTCTCGTTAATAGATATAATCAACTTGCCCAATCAAAAAAGAATAGAATATTAAGACGTAGAAATATTTCGAGTTATAAAGTTATGATAACCGTAATGTCTACAAAATATTGTTATCTGAATATTTCCAATAATAAATAATTTTGATGATGTGTGATTCATTTCGATTCCATTATCTGCTTGGGAACGAACATTCTGTCTCATATGATTCACTTCAAATGTCAATGTATCATATATCAAATCAGCCTCTAATCCAAGGCGAAATGAAAATAGGTATTTTGTGATAACTCCAAAGATGCGGCAAAATTAATGTTGACACCATACCCCAAATATCCATCCTCGAAAAGCCCATTATGGCGAATTCCACGTGCGACCTTGCCTCAAAATCTATTTCACAGCGTGTCACGTATGAAATATGAACAATGCACCAGGAATGCACAGTTTCGCAATCTGCAAATTGCGACTATGTACTTCATTTCGTGATATGGTCCGAGTGAGAAGATGCATGTGGAACTGCAGAGTTTCGGACATGGAGAAAAATTGTAATTGCGCCCCGCTCTAAGTATTGGCCTTGATTTACTTCGGCGTTATTTCTTTATTGCTCCAATGGTTAACTGCACGCGGAGTCTAGGAAAATTCCACGTTCTTTCTCTAGAGTGTGCACTTCGCTCTTATTTCGTAGTGCAATCAAATTCTGCCCTTTTTCCAACTGTAGTTCAGAAAATAAAAGTAAAATTTCAAAAATAGGAACATGTGTTTTAGAATAGGTGAGTGTCATTCAAAAAAGAAAAATTAGATTTCAGAATACATAGTTAATTTCATTTCAGAAAAACGAAATTGAAATTCAGATTACGAACTTGAAATTCTGGAGGTCAAAGTTGTAATTCAAAGAAGTGAATTGAATTTCAGAAACAGCAAATTATGTTTCTTCTTCTTGGCGTGCCCTATCCGTTCCGGACGTTGGCAATCAACATGGCAAGTTTTATCTTGTTCGCTGCGTTTCTAAAAAGTTGTATGGATGTCTGGCCAAACCACTTCCTGAGATTGTGCAACCATGAATGTCTTCTTCTACCCGGTCCCCTTCTGCCTTCCACTTTTCCCTGTATTATCAACTGCAGTACTTGGTATTTGCTGTTCCTCATGACGTGTCCGAAGTATTGAAGCTTTCGTTGTTTGATGGTGAACACAACTTCCTTGTTCTTTTTCATTCTTCTCAATACTTCTTCATTAGTGATGTGATCTATCCATGATATTCGAAGAATTCTGCGATAAGTCCACATTTCGAATGCTTCCAGTCTTTTAAGCAGTGCGTCAGTGAGGGTCCAAGCTTCAACCCCGTAGAACAGTACCGAGAAAACGTAACACTGCAATATACGGACCTTCAAGGAAATGCTAAGTTCCCTGTTAATAAACAAGCTTCTCAGATTCAGGAATGCTGATCGTGCTTTTTCTATGCGGCTGCGGATTTCAGTGATTTGTTCCCAGTTGGAATTTACTATAGTGCCAAGGTAATTGTATTTTTCCACACGTTCAATAGGCTTATTTTCTAATTTAAGAATACTAGGTGGTGCAATTTTCTTACTCACGATCATATATTTGGTCTTAGAAGTATTGAGTTTCAATCCGAAATCTTCACTGATCTGGTTAATCCTATTCATAAGAAACTGAAGTTCATCGATCCCACTTGCTAGCACCACTGTATCATCGGAAAATCTGATATTATTAATTATTCTACCATTCATTTTGATGCCCATCTCCATTCCTTGCAATGCCAACTTGAATATTCTACCGGAGTAAATGTTGAATAACGTAATTATGTTTCAGAAAAGAAAAATTGTATTTCAGAAGTTATTAATTCATTGTCAGATAATGTAATCTGTATTTCAGAGCAGTACCGAATATGAGGAGTACTATATGCTATTGGCTACAGGGGCACTGTGGCATTGAAGGAAACGAAAAAGGCGAGGAACTCTCAAATAAAGCATCAAGGTTAACACTTGTTGGTCCTGAGCCTTTTTGTGGGCTTGGAAAAAACCAATATAAGGCAGCGGTCCAACAATGGGAAAGGAGCAAGAAAAAAAATCCTCTGGAGGAACACTCCTGGTCTTGCTCAGGTAATGAAAGTTGTGGAGTTGTCCCGACCTATACCAGGAAGCTCTTGAAGCTACCACGAGCTGAACTTCGGGTAATGGTGGCACTGCTGACAGAACATTGTCGGTATCCTCTACGGAAGTTACAATTTCACTCACCTCTATATGAGATGAATAATTAACAAATAATATAAAAGCTGTGGTCCTAGTACAGAACCATGTGCCACTCCGAGTTCAATTTCATATTCAGAAGAATTTCTTGTTTCCATCTTTACTGCTAATTTTTGATGACATGAATTATCTAATCCAAAAACTACCATGAAATCGACTGGGATCAAAACTTCGTGAGAGGTCGAAAAAAATAACAGCAACCTTGCTAAGATTGCTGAACGAACCAGAGTTCAATGAGAGTTGACTTGGTTGAGCGTAGAGCTTTCTTTAATTACATCGAATCCAATTGGATGCTTCATAATGCGATTCAATATTATTTTCTATAGTACCTTTGAGAAAAACACTCAATATATAAATTGGTCGAAAGTTCGCCATATCGCCGTTTGCATACACTTTCTGTGATTGGATTTACCTCGGGATTTACAATTTCTAACTTAAAACACTTCTGGAAATTGATTCACTAATAAATTGGGAGAAATGCTCAGAAATATCATATGCTATTACTTTCAAAATAATGATAGAAATCAAATCATTACCGATAGATTTTTCATTCTATAATTGTTTCATTGTCACAATTTTACTCCTGATAAAACAATTGACTCTTTGGAGAATTCTGAAAATGTTGCATTGCTATCATCGATCTCTAATCATCCATTGTCTTTTCCAATGAGCCATCATTTACATAATGTAAATTATGCATGTAAATCAGGTTCGTTCAATATGACGAGTCCAGAAATTTTAATTGTATTCATCCATCAATAACTCCGAAAACAATGTCGGTATTAATTGCTACAGAATCCCAATAGGATATTATTAACTTCAAACAGTAAATGTGTAATATCAACAAAGTGGAATTATAATTCATTCAGTAGTCTTCTGAAGTAGAAATTTAAATTGCTTTCGAGTTATTGAGTTTTTCTTTGGAATTGGTTTCAATTAAGCAAAGCGCAGAAAGGTTAATTATTCATTGCAATCAACTCGGATGAATTTCAGCATGGATGAATAGTTTTCGTGTTTGATGAGAACATTGGTTCACAGTATTAGAATTACGACTTATTCAATCGATTCGAGCGGTTCACCCTTATTATGACACAATCCTAATTAGTATCCCTGGATCTCGATTTGAAGTGAGCCAAACACGTTACTTTCTTATTTTCAATATGGAACAATTATTACTATTAATTCAAAAAAATAATAGTTTCAAGTCGTGAATAATCATCGAAAAGTATACTTATTATGTCATTTAAAATTATGCTATTCGGAAATCTATCGAAAACTATTACTAACGATTGAATTGGTCTTTTTTTGGATCTTCTTCTTCTTCATGTTCGAGTCCATCAGTAGATGTTTGTGACCACATCATCTATGGCTTTCCTGTTCCTCTGTATCAGTGTCTGTATACTTTGGATGACTTTACTCTGTCTTCCAATCCTCAACCATAGCATCCTTTTTCGGCCCACTCCTCTTCTACCTTCGATCTTACCCTCAATAAGCAGTTGAAGGAGCTGATATTGAGGGTTTCACATGATGTGACCATGATAATATTCACTTGATCAATAGATCGAAAATGTATTCTTGCTAAAATTGGTATTTGCTTTCTTCTACTTTTTGACTTTTAGTTTTGTTCAAGTGATAATTTTTGTTAGCTATAAATAGTGTACTTATGTATGATTTTATTTTATGGGATGAATGCACGATGACTCGAGGAGAATCCTTTCCATAACACAACGTTATAGCTCAAGAGTAGACCAAGGATTAATAGACGCAAATCAGAGATTCTTCCGATAGGACTTGTTTAAGAAGTTTTATGGCGAAAAATGCATCACTCAATCTCGAACATACTGAGTCAACGTGGTTTCTCTGCATCCCAAGAAACACAATCGGAACAATATCTCGCGTCAGAATGCAGGAAAGATCTGTTTTCTTGTCTCTAAGAATTATTGAGTTTCGAAAACACAAACAGTGAAACAGCAAAAGAAGGAATACTCTTCCACCAAGATTACAAATCGATAAACATGGTCAAATTGAAAGTATTGCACTTCCAACTGCTTTTTCACCGGGCTTATTCTCCAGATCTGATTCTTAAGGATTTGGTATTGGCTTTTGTAGACCTCAAAAGAATTCAACAGAAATAGAAATTTGATTCTAATGGAGGCAACGACGAATCTTAATATTGAAACCGTATTAAAAGGTTAGACAAGCATCATATGGAATATATGCATCACTTTTGAAGGTTACTGTGTTTTGACCATATAGTAATAAACATAGATAGAGGGAGTATACGCAATTTTTACATGTCCTCAACATGGTTTGATTACGTTGTCGGATTGTGATATATTTTCAAATCCACAATTTTACTATATCGTTATGAATGTATTTATATTGAATGAAATATATTAATTTGAGTGATTCCCGATTGAATATGCAAATTTGAATATTTGGAATCCGATATTTTCCTAATTGTCGAATTTATATGATAGTATGCAGAATATTTATTATTTTCTGTATCTACCTGATGAAATCTAAGGTTTGGCAACTATTGATCGCCTAGTGTCATCCGTTGTTTCACATCCTATGGCGCGCTTGAAGTTTGTTTTCTGAATTTCTGATATATTTAGGTTTTATTTCAATATATTTTAAGTTGATATGAAATGTTGATCCACTATGGGACATAAAAAGTGGGTTCTTTGTGGAGAAACTCGCGAATTGAGTGGAATGGCGTATCACTGATATGTTTTCATTTCCGCGCGCTTCATGTCAAATTTGATAGTTCATGTTGTGGACAAAATTTGCTCATTACTCTGAGGTTTTGACTGGTTGAACCCGGAACTAATTCTGGTATATGTTTTCAAGTTGAGTTGATTTGACATTTTTATCGTTTTTGTGCTATCAGAAAAAAAAACGTGAAAAGCACGTATTCATTTTTCGGAAATGATGAATGACGCAAAAATTTAAAATTCAACATGAATCAGCAACCGTCGATGATTCCTATTCGATCCGGCAGATAAGCGACACAAACAGCATCGATTAAAACCCGAGTCCCTATCCGACAGTGAATTATTCATCTGGATATGCTTCATTTCCGACATTCGTTACTCCCCAGAAGACGCAATAACAAAAAAAGTTCGCATGAAACGTGCACCACGTGATCTGCGTCGCGATGGACCCCTATCATCGGCTCATCGCGTATTCCTGTCGCGCGAACTACATTGATGAAGAAATTTCTTATTGCCGCGCTGCCTCTCTCTCTCTCTCCCTATCGAAGACCGTTGTTGTATAGGAATTCACGTAGGAGCTTCCGCGTTCCTGGACTCGGTCCTATCTTATAGCATTTTCAATTTAGAAGAGGATTCATTCCGTATCGGAACGAAGCGGCTGTTTTGATCACGGTGAAAGTCAACACCAAAGGAGATATTACGTTGATTGTGATTCGGATGAAAACATTTGATGTTGAAACAGGTTGCTTCTAAGTCATTTCCGATGTCTGGCCACTGAGAGGTATGACGTCATTGGAGCAGTTCAAATGAAATAAGGGGTAAAGAAATCAGACAGTTTTGTTTGTAGTCAAAACTGGTGTCACGTCGCTTGAGTTCAGGCGGAAACGCAATAAGTAATAACATGCAGATAACACGGCATTAACAAAACTAGTGGTGCGTCGCTTGAGTTAAGGTTGATACAATACTAATATTTATGTAGATGACAAGATTATCATAACACCATCTATTTAAACTTGACAAGATGATATAGGTATCAATATGATATTGAACAAGTATGGATATATTTTCAATGAACTAGCAGATGGAATTATTGCAAAAAATAATGGATGCGTTATGTCACTATGAAAAAACCAATCAAATTTTGTCATTTTGTGTCATATCAAAAAATTGCACCCAATCATGTCAACATAACAATGGTAATTGCATTCAGTGCAATTATCAGTCATTATGACAACACGATGGAGTTTGACAACGTCGTTCCATAGTTATTTATGCAACAAGTGCAAAAAGTGAATGTTTATTGCACTCGACGTGTTGTTTCACGTCGAGTGCAATAAACAATTTTTGCACGAGTTGCATACCACATTTTTTCTACGTTCATGCAAAAAGCAAAAAATGATTTATTGAGGTGCGGCACTAGGTGTAGGAAAATGAAAAGCGCAACTTGAATACTTTATTATTAATATCGATTTGCACTGAAACAGGAACTAATACGTTACGAACAATTTAACTCAAACTTTATTTTTACCCTCAATGTTGAAAGTGAATGAACAATTGGTGCAATTTTCAGTATGAATATTTCGTAGTGAAGTACTTTTTAAATCCACTTCTTGATTTGTTACTGCTGTAAACGTACTAGAACTTGGTAACTGTACATCGTTATTTCCTTCAGGCTGAAATATTTGTTTGTCATGATGACAGCACGTTGAAGAAGAATGACAGATGAGTGCAATAAAAACTTTATTGCATTAGTGAAATGAAGAACTTCTTTTTACACTAAATATACTCCAATAAAGTTTTGCTTTTTGCATGAATGTAGAAAAAATAAATTTCAAAACGTCACGTTTTGGCAATGCGTATGTTCAAAGTATAACTACTCTAATCAAAGAAAAATTCCCAGCAACACAATATACCTAATGTCACAAATATATTTGGGGAATATTCATGGAGTTTTGAATTGGATGAACATAGGTGCTTAGAAGAATTGACGTTCACTAAAAGATTGGGCGGTCAACATGAAAAAGAAAGACGGGACCAAGTGTAAAGAAGAAACGGTGAAGACAATATGGATAGTTTTGTGCAAACTCTTGCAAAAAAGTACTATAATGACCAAAACATTATGATTGACCCGTTTAACACTATATAATATATAATATAAATATGTATTTATATCAGCCCGAGATGCCCATGATGCAATGGTAATAGATTATCTATAGCAGAGGACAGCAACGAATCTAATATTTGGTTAAATTTTAATGAAGTTATAAAATTTTTTTTCAAAAAATTTTCCACCGAATATCCCTTGGGTATTGAAAAATTTTTTAACAAATTTTTCGAGCTCGTATCTCGGTAACAAGTACAAAACTAACGTGCTCTCGATTGTCATAAAATTATCTCATCTATTAATTATCAACGTCCTATGGATATAACTACTGAAAATTGTACGGTGGTTTAAAAACCTCCAATTACAGTTCAACAAAATGGAAATCAATATCGAATCAATACAGATTTTGATAATTCAAAGTGACTATATTCGACCAAGCTAACACAACAAATATTAGAAATTATCTGAATAAAACTACATAATAAAACTTTTGAAGTGAATATATCAATAGGACACATCAAGAAAAGAATACCCAGAATGTCGAATATTCAATTACTCACTCTTACAATGTACTCAATGTAGAAAGATTGTATCAAGATATAGCTCACGAAATGCCCAAATAAATCAGTGTTGAATCTGACGTGGAGCTGGCAATAAAGTCACGAAATTAATAATCCCACCTAGAACCTCAGAATAATTTCATTAGTTTCAATTCCTCGTGTATTTTAACATATACGGAGAATAAAATTTCATAAATTCAATTATTTTTGGATAACCGTCATCATTCCTCAAGGAAAAATTTTCCATTTGACATTTTTTGTGGTTAAGTTTCGAAATATGACAAATCTTAAGTGGAATAAACAATTCAAATATCTTTTTTGGGCATATTAGCATATGCGTTATATATTTTGAACGTTTGTTATGGTTTAACCGAGTGTTTAACCAATCGGTATATGTGTATATGTAAGACTCATTATGGGAAAATTTGTAATGAATGATATGTTTAATCTGTGATTTGTGCATAATAATAATCTGATATCGGAAGAACCTAGAGCATAATCAATCAAACCAGTGAAAGTTTCGTAATCTTGTTTCACATTTTTCCCAAATTGAATTGAACGATTTCAATATATTTATATGTTTTTGTTTTGTTCCAGGTAACGTGTTTTATCTTTACCCACGTGAAAAATGGTTATATTTACGTAAACATGGGCTCCGTATCTACGTTCAACACAGCCAATTCAATGCGTTATCCGGCATTTTGTCTGCACGTTCAGTTCATGTAAGTTGGAAAATTATTCGAAGCATTTTGTGCGTGAACCAAGGTAATGTACCTAAATATTTGATAGTGCATGATTGTGAAGATTTAATGATTCTGAATCATCACCAAATCATTAGGATGACAAATACTGGAAAAGTTTAACATTCAACTTCGAATTCTCCACATTTTTTTTTGATGCAGGTTTTTCAATAGTTTCGTATTTGAAATTTGATCCGATAATTTGTTTCACCTCACTTCATGCATTTTTTTCACTGCAAATTTCAATCTGAAAAGATCTCTGTTGAATTTTCAATATTGAATTCAGCAATAAATAATCTCTGCTTTCTATTTGTATTACTGCTGGATATCAAATTGATTGGGATTGCCATATAGGCTTATTCAACTTTCCGTATATAAATGGAATATTAATACAATTTTTAATGATATTTCCGTCGTGTATGAAGTTTCACATGAGAGGAATGCAATTATCCAAAAACGTCAATCTCATTGCAGGACAATAACTCGCTGCAAAAACATCTCCCCTCCTATGAAATCAAAAACAATAGTCAAAATTGGCAGTTGAAACTTCAAAAGGCTTTTGTTTTGGTGAGTTATCCAATAGGCAAAATTAAATTGGAAGTGAAACCAAAATTAGCTACATATTATCTGATGAAAACTGTATTCGATCATTTTTATATGTGATAAAAAATGTAAAGAAGTATAGGCCTTCATATAGTTTAATCAATTAAATTCATTTCGTTATCGGCTACAAAATTTCTCACGTTGGTCGTTTTCGTTTTTCAGTTGAGTAATTTGACTATAGGTTTTGAAATTTATCCTAAAAGATATATAGGGCTTTCCATTAGAAATGAAACCAATTGATATGGTTTCAAATTATAATGACAATACTGTGTATTATTTTTTGACATTTTTAATGTCATTTGTTATTACATTTATTCATGCGAATATACAGAATTCAACAACGTTCAGAAGTTGTTGAATTATTTTATCGAGATCAGTTTTAATTTGTGAATACTGAGAGAAAGGCTTGAATTCATTGACGATATTATTCAATTGATAGACTTATTTTATAAAAACTTTACACAATACAAGAGTATCAGTACCAAGTACTAAGCCGTACTTGATACCACCTTCAAATTTGTCTACAATACGACTAATAGTGAGTCGATTGACTGACTACTGACGTCCATTATTTATTCCTAAATTTCTCTCAGCAATGACCACTGATTTCAATAAAACAATTTCATAATTTTTGAACGTTGTTGAATTATTTTTCCAAGATTATGTGGCATAACCTTCTGCACACAAATGACTTAAAAAATCTCAAAGAGCACCTGGAAAAAAGTGTTGCCATTATAACCATTTTAAGACAAAAATATTAAATTGTGAGTCTTCAACTAGTCTTATGCTAGCAAGTATTATAGTTGAGAGAAACTGAAAAAACATTAGAGATACGAAGAAGTTATCTACAAAAACACGAAGTCCGAACCATGAAACCAATAATAAGAATGATACTGGCGTTTTTTCAATTGTCAAATTTTACAGAAAAAAAAATCGTATCAGTTTGAATTCTTTAGAGACATTGTCGCTTCTTGATATTTTCTGAAATATCGAGAGGCATCGATCATTGAAATAAGAAAAGATAACTAGGTCTTTTTATTCTGGGTTCCCGGTCACTGGGGAATCAAAGGAAACGAAGAGGCCAATAAACTTTCCAGAAAGGGAGCACAAACGCGTTTGACTGGCCAGAACCTTTCTGTGGTATAAAAAAGTGCACCCTACAGAAACCGACGAGTACATACATATTTTTTACTACAGATCTTCTTGTCACAGAAGGGTGCCTATGGACGAGAAATTTGTGGGAGTTAGGACAAGCTATAGGTTTGTGTTTCTGTTGCGGGAACACTACTGAGGGGTCGCAATAAACCTTTAGGTCGCGATGCAGTTTAACCGATTGAAGAATTAAGACATTGCGTCCTCGAATAAAAACAAACATAACAAAAAAAATTGTGAACCATGAAACTTTATACATTCATTGATTAAGGACAATTATCTTTGCTGCTCTCTTCAACGACTATTCACGCGTACTATAATGGTGAATAGCTCTATTAAATAGACACAGAAGTACCTAATGCTCTCCGCTTATTGTAGAACGATTGTCATTAGGGCCAACTTGAGCAAAACATTCCTTGAAATAAATCAATTCGAGGCTGAATTATTCGAAGTCGATGACACATCTTCAAACTCGACCAAACTTCTAGCAGAAATGAGAAATGCGTCGACATTCGTTATTGTTTCTATTGCACGTCGACAATCCACCGATAGTAATACAAGGCAGAAACAGAGCAAATGGACGTTTACACATACCCGCGAATCGAACGGTCTGGTGTAACGGTGCATTGTGTAACATCGCGTAGAATGAAATAGATAAGGCCGCCATTTAAATTACACGTTCCGCCGTACCGTCAAGATGAATGAAAATGTATTCACAATCGCCTGTATTATTCAATTCTGTGGGCTATTTATAGATATCTCTCCTTCATTCATGTTGTCGTCGACCGAACGTCGTCGTTTTGTGAACTGAATAATCTGATCCAGGATATATGGCTCGATGCGGCGTCTTCTCTAGCTGGAAACTTGTCTGTTGTTCCGTTGACTGAAACAAAAGAATCGATAAAGGATAGAGAAAAGAGTTGACATTATGCGTTATTGAACAAAACCAACAATGGAAATTTTGAAACTTATCTCAACTAGTTGGATAGGGAAAACAGGCCAATTGGAAAGTCTTCGGTCTACCATAGTGAAACACATTTTTTTTGGCAAAATTCGATTTTATTACATGGCGGCATTATTCAACATAGTTGCCTTCGAGGGCGATACAGCGATTATAATGATCTTCCAACTTTTCGATACCATTTTTGTAGTACGATTTGTCTTTCGCTTCAGTTTCGGCGATTACTTCTTCATTGGCGCTGAATTTCTTACCAGCGAACATTCTTTTGAGGTCTGAGAACAGGAGAAAGTCGCTGGGGGCCTGATCTGGTGAATATGGTGGATGCAGAAGGAATTCGAAGCCCAATTCATGCAATTTTGCCATTGTTTTCATTGATTTATGACACGGCGCATTGCCTTGATGAAACCTTCTTCAAATGGGGCCGTTTTTTTAACGATTTCACCCTTCAAACAATCCAATAACGCTATATAATAATCGCTGCTAATGGTCTGGCCCTTTTTGAGGTAATCAATGAATATTATATCTTGCGCATCCCAGAATAATAATAATAATAATAATAATATTTATTTCGAAAATCTTACACATACACTTTTACAATATATATATATATAATCAGAACGAAATATATGTCAGAGAAAAAAAACAAATATAAATTCTATGTTGGAGAATTGAGATACTCATGGATTGTATATGGTTCAAGATCTAGTAAAAACTTGTGTAATTCTTTTTTGAAACTATTTTGTTGATCAATTTGCCTTATTCTTGGTGGCAATTTGTTATAGTACTTCATGCAAGAATACTTTGCTCCTCTCTCCGTTACAGTCAATCTATGAACTGGATATACATATAAACAATTTCTATTATTATGAGAATGTGATGGCAAATTTGAACTGAAGTAATCTCTATTCTTGAAAAGAAACATTATACACTCTTCAATGTGTAGCGCTATTACTGTTAGAAAATTGCTACTCTTGAAATAACCTCTGCATGAAGCTCTAAAATCAAGTTTACTTATTGTCCTGACTGCTCTTTTCTGTGTCTTAAATATATTGTCCACTGCTCTGACACTACCATAAAAAATTAAACCATATCTAACGAGGGATTCAAAATTTGAATAATAAATCATCTTCAGGCCATCTTTGCCGAGATATTGTGACATAACTCTCAAAGTATAACAAACCGAGTTCAATCTCTTATTGAGGTTTTCTATATGAGCTTCCCATGATAGAACTGAGTCTATCGTTAATCCTAAGAGCTTAGTTTCAGTACTTATATTAATTTCAGATTCATTTAGTTTTATTGTATTTGGACACTCAAGATTAGATCTGTTGGTTTTGAATATGACACAATTCGTTTTATTTTCATTTAAAATCAGTCTTTCGTTTGAAGTCCATTCAGAAAATAATTTAAAAATCCTATCCGAATCATTGAGTAATGATTGCATTTCTTGAGCAGTTATTAATATGTTCTTATCATCGGCATAGTTAGTTAACGAGCAATTCCGTCCAACAATACACTCCCGAGCGTCATTAATATATATATTGAACAAAATTGGACCGATTATACTTCCCTGTGGAATGCCCATCTCAACCATCCCTATCCTCGACTTCACAGATACTCCTTTTTCAGTAACAACAGTCTGCTGCAACCTTCCCGATAGATACGACCTCAACCAGGACATAACAACCCCAGTTATCCCATACAGCTTCAGTTTCTTCAACAAAAGCTGATGATTTACACAGTCATAAGCCTTTGTCAGATCCAAAAATAAACCCATCACGTAGCTTTTATTCTCCAGTGCTTGTAAGATTGACTCAGTAAATTCATACAGAGCAGTCTGAGTTCCCCTTCCCTTCATGTAGGCATGTTGGCCCCTATAGAACATATCATTATCCAAAAAGTACTCCATCAATCTGATACTCATGCATTTCTCAAACACTTTGGAAAAACACGGCAGCAAACTTATCGGTCGATAATGCTCCACACCTGACCCATCTCCTTTTTTATGTAAAGGCCTTACAGTTGCCAGTTTTAATTTGTCTGGAAAAACCCCTGTTCTGAAAGATGTGGTGATGGCAAAAGTTAGGGGTGAAATGACCTCATGAATACAAAATTTCATCAAAGAAGTTGGTATTTCATCATAACCACTACTGTGTTTATTACTCAAGCTATTCACTACTTTTATTATCTCAGTTTCTGTTATTGGTTTGAGAAACATTGATCTATCTGCTTGCTCGAAATAAGTTTGGTGGTCTCCTACAGGTGAAGCAGACAACAAGTATGCTGTACAGTTCAGAAAATAGCTGTTAAAATGATTTGCAATCATCTCACCATCTCCATCCATCTGGATATCTCTGGGTATACCTGAACCACTCTTTATGTTATTTATTATGGACCATACAGTTTTTGTTCTATTGTCTGAGTTTTCTATTTCTTTTTGAAAACGTTCTGCCTTTCGTTTTGCAAGTGTATCTTCATATATTTTTTTTGCTCGTTTATACTGTGGTTTGAATGTTGTATCTACCGAGCTCATCACATATAAAACATCCAAGTGTCTCTTACATCGTTCTATCTCTGGGTCGTTCCTTATTTGCTTTTGTGGATTATTTCTTTGTTTAAATCTTCTAATGGGAAAACTGACATTGAAATGATAGAGGAAAATATTGTGAAAATTATCCCATATTTCATCTGCATTATTTGCATTGTATACCCTAGTCCATTCTTCTTCCTTGAGTCTAGTTTTGAAATCCAACTTGTTAAAGTCATTAAAAATTCTCTTGGAAACAAATTCATTGTGTTTTTGGATGAAGAAACTCATACTTTGTGCTGCATGGTCAGAAATCAAATTAAAATGCACCTTAACCTCACAATTTTCAGGATAGTTGGTAAAAATATTGTCTATCAAAGACCTACTGACATTTGTAACCCGAGTGTATTCTTTAACCATGGGAAACATGTTGTATGAATTTAATAGAGAGAATAACAGTTCTTTTTCTCTACTTTTATCTTTTTCATGCATTGGGATGTTGAAATCACCCACTAGGAATATTCGCCCTGGAAACGAAACGAACTTATTCAGTATGTCCTCCAGGCATCTCAAAAAATCCGCTACCACTCCACCAGGTGTGTACAGACACATAATAGCAATTTTTTCTCCTTGAACTATGAACTGGCATACGCTGCATTCGCAGATTCCCTGTTCTGAAAGAGCTGTAATCGTTTTGAGTGACTTGAATTGTGTACCCTGTCTTGCAAAAATCGCACTTCCACCATGCTGGTTTTCATTTTTGCGGCAAACAGCCTCAGCCAAGTAAAAATTGTTGATGCCGAAGTTACTCAGTTGGGTCTCTGTTTTCCAGTGCTCTGATATACACAAGAATAAGCAATCAGGAAAATCTTCAACAAATTTTTCCAATCTATTAACACAATTGCCAATTGACTGAATATTTTGGTGAATAATTGTTATCTTAGTACGTTTAGAAGATTCAGATTTTCTTGATAAACACTGAGTATTGTACCCTAAAGCTACATTTTTTAGTTTTTGATCATCATTGTTTGAGTTGACGATTTTGAATTCGGTTGAGGTTCTAAAAAATGTTGTCCTCTCATAAAATTGAATCTAGCAAAGGAAATACCAACAGGCCAGAATTCATTTTTGTATACTTCCTCTTTAAGTTAAATACTGATGCAATAACCTTTCCAGCTGACTGTTGTGTTTTTGATCACATCGGATTCGGTTCATCGTGTGCAGTCCACTCAGCTGACTGTCGATTGGATTCCGGAGTGAAATGATGGAGGCATGTTTCATCCATTGTCACATATCGATGCAAAAAATTCAGGTTTATGGCACTCAAACTGCTTCAAACACTGCTTAGCATTATTTACATGTTGTTGCTTTTGATCGATTGTAAGCTCGCGCCGCACCCATTTTGCACACAGCTTTCTCATGTACAAATATTTTTGAATTATATGATGTACACGTTCAGATGATATCTTCACAATGTCTGCTATCTCCATCAACTTCACTTTACGGTCATTCAAAATTATTTTGTGAAAATTATTGATTTTTTCGTCGGTGACAGCCTCTTTTGGGCGTACACTGCGTTCGCCTTCTTTGGTGCTCATTTCACCACATTTAAACTCAGCATACCAATCAATGATGATTGATTTTCCTGGTTCAGACCCCGGAAAATCTTTTGCTTCAACTGTATTTTTTCCCTTCAAAAAGCAATATTTTTTTTACACACGAAATTATTTTTTTCCATTTTTTTTTCAAATAACACAGTAGCTTCACTCACAACGCAAAATCTCACAAACTAATGGTCCGACTGCTGTCAAATCTTGACACGAATCATTTGAAGATTGGTACTAACTAAAAATCATATGGATTCAATGAAAGCACCGCCATCTTTGCATCAGACAGGGGACTTTTCAATTGGCTTAATATTGTAATTGACGCTTGTAGGTTTTTCATTTCAAAATAAAAGTGTAATAAACAATCATGAGGATGACATCTGGAATTTCGAAACTATAGTAATACAATAATCCTCTACTTTTTTCAGATCGTCATTCAGTACTATGATACTAAAAGAAAAGTTCTATCGTCAGGATTACAGTTCTGAGGGAACTTTCCACTTTCAGAATTGAAAATCTATCCTTTCAATCCCGAGGATACAATTGTTTCGGATTTGCCCGCTCCCGGAGGAACGATTGTGTGGGATAATTTGTAACTCTCAGCGATTCAGCTTCAGCAAAATAAATACAAGTTAAAATTCTGCTTGGGTATCGTCGAGTTCAATTAACTTATATGTTCCAAAGAAATGTGAGTGATTACCTCAGGAGGAACCATGGTTCAGATATTCGACGAGTGAAATGTGAAAAAATACACACGTGCAAAACAAAGTAGAAGGAAAATTGAATCGTTTTCTCTTCCTAGTGGGATTATTTTTCGAATTTTTCATTTCGGAAAGAACAATATAAACACTTGTCAAGAATTAAATTGGAAATTTTGGTCGAATATTTGCTCTAAATGTAGGTAATGTGAGCACCTTGTTTCGAACAAGAATAAGTTTTAAATATGCTAGTGACCACATTTATATACTTCGAAATCGAAAAATAGTATATTGTGCAACAAGTGGGGAAAGTCCAACTTTTCTCGCGAGTGTGTAAGTTTGTGGCACGAGCCTGAAAGGCGAGTGCCGCAAACACACGAGCGAGAGAAGGATTTTCTCCATATGTTGCACAACATACTTTTCCTACAACTGCACAAATTTCAATAATGGACTTGATTCAAATCAAAATGGCCTTCGTTGACAGTATGAGCTAATTTATTGCGTTTCCATAGAAACGACTCAAAAGCCCAATTTCATTGGTCTACCAAGCGAGGTGTGGGCAAAGTGCCGTGAGAAATAATATTTCCCACAGTATGAGCAATACATAGTTTTGAAATTGAGTAAGCTATGGAGAATACGCTACTTTTCATAGCAGTTGTAGGAAAATTATATTTCAACATCGTGCGAGTCCGAATCTTTCATACATCGTTCAAAGTTACGCGGAAAACCACATGGTTTCTCTTAAGAAAAATGTCCACAAAGGCAGAAGAAAAAATTCTATTTCATTGAGACAATGTTTTTTTCCACAAATCGATGAAAACCATGGTCAAATTGAACGAATTGTTTCTCCAAATGCTTCACCACCCAGCTCATATTCCAGATCTGGCTCCTAGTAATTACTGGCTTTTAGCAGACTTCGAAAATGCTCCAGGCAAAGGAATTGAGCTCTGATGATAAATAATTTGCTGAGATTGAAGCCTATTTCGAAAGAAAGGATTAATCTTCTACAGTAAAGGTATTTAAAAGTTAGAGGAGCCTTGGAGTACATGTATCACCCTTGAATATGATTAAGTTGCCGAACAAAGTAGAATTTTTAGGAGAAAAAACTTATTGAGTGAAGTGTTAAGAATATAGGTATAGTTCATACTATTATCTCGATAAAACATCCGATGAATATATCTCTTCAAATGATTGATGTCATGAAAAAACTCAACATAGATGGTTGGCATTTTTTAATCTTCGAATGTCATTATTCTAATTCCAATTTCCTTCTCGTAAACGTCTTTTTGATCTAAGGAAATGAGAAAAGTTGTAAGTTGGACAAATGTTTGCCCAGCGATGGGGAAAGAATGTTCACTTTCGCAAATAGACTGCCTGTTAGGAAACAAGTGAATCATCTTGAGCGAGATAACTGATTGGATGGGATATCTGCCTATATGTTGGGGAGAATCTGGGGTGCGAAGTCTCTTATCTAGTAGAAAAACTCTATCAATTTCTTCCATCCACGTCCGGTACCTAATTTTTCTTCTTCGTGGAAAATAAACACGTAATTCCTGCCACAAACATCCTTTCTTTCGCACAGCTACTGACAAGTTTTTATCTAAATTAAACCTCTAGATTGCGAAAGAAAGGGCTTTGGGGTGGGATATCCGACGATTCCTCAATGGTTTTCGCAATACTTGGGTGGGTAATCAGTATCTAGAAAATTGTGTGTTTGCGAAGAAAATTAAAAAAAAAAAAATATCTCGAGAAGCGTCCGGGAGAAAATGATCAATTACATTATGCAATCTGAAGGATTATAATACGGGGTGGTCCAGATTTTAGTTCAATAACTTTGGCGTCGGATAGAACAGTTATTCTCATGAAAAAAGTTCATATAAACATATCTCCAACAAGCTTTATTTTTGAGATACATCAGGGTGTAAAGTTTGAAAAAAAAATCTGTAATTTACTTATAACTTTGGTCTTATTACATTCATTGTTTCAATAATTAGATATTGATGTCTAGATAATGCTATGTTTCGAATTAGGTAAGTGTCTCCTGCCAAAATTATCCAGTGGCGTAGATATAGGGGTGCGATGATCCTTTTCCTATTGAAAATCTTCACCAGTGTCTTTTTTCCGACAAAATTATTTTATTTCTGAAATCAACAGAGCTTCACTAAAAAAAAGGTACTCCGAATTTTTTTCCATAGAATGTACCATTTTCGAGATAATCGGGTACAAAGCAAACACTATCCACCATAAAATTAATTTTTCAAATTTTCCCATTGGTGATAAAATTGGTACAAAATTGACGTAGTGGATAATAACGCTTTCAGATGGCATTTAATTGATCATTTTAAAAAGAATTAAAAACTCAAACAATAAAAAATCTTATTATTAATATTTTTTGTGTTGGAATTTCTGATGAATGTTCTTTCTGAATTGTTCAATTGAATGACATCTGAATGCATTATAATACACAACGTCAATTTTGTTACTTTCATTCATCACCAATGGGAAAATTTGAAAAAATTTATTTTTGTAGATTTTCGTGGATAGTGTTCGCTTCGATTATCTCGAAAATACTTCATTTCATTAAAAAACTTTCAAGGGACCTTTTTTCTAGTGAAGCTCTGTTGATCTCGGGAATGAAATAATTTCATAGAAAAAAGACAGTGGTGAATATCTTCGATAAGAAAAGTATCATCGCAACCCATATATTTACGCCATTGGCTAATTTTGGCAGGAGACACTTACCTGATTCGAAACATTACATTATCTTGATTTCAATACCTAAAAAAATCAAAACAATGAATGATTTAATAATAGAGTTATAAGGAAAAAACTAATATTTTGGAAACTTTAACACCCTGCATCTAGAAAATTAAGTATGTTAGGAATTGAGTTGTCAAATCCATACATCTTTGGATATATAATTGGTTATTTATATCGCTCGAAAAAAAATGTTATCAATGAAACAAATTAATATATCGACCTGAATAAAATTGTGGAAAAATAATATGTGGAGAATTAGTCCCGCCAAAAAAATTTACACATTTAGTCGAACAACAATATTTTCGTTGAATTTTGTATTATTATTCTTATATGGATATATTGAATGAATCAGGGCTGCAGCCGAATGCTGTAAATGGATCAGTGTCGTAGAATTCGCATCAATCAACAAAGAATTCTACACCAAACTTAAAATTACCCTCATCAAAACAAACAAACCTGACACCGCGTGGCTTCCGTTCTATTTTCGAACGGAATCTCAAAATAAATCATTCCGTATCACATGTTGAACTGAGTAAGATGTCGTCCTCTCGCGTCCGTCTTTTTCTCTCTATACCTCTATTTGTTACGATCAAGGGGAAATTTTTCACTGCCAGCTTATCTCGTCCTCATCATACTCTACTTCCGTTCCTCGGACTCGCAATAAATTCCTGATACAAGTGAATAGGCAGGGCGCAGTCTGTTTTTGCGTCGTTTTGATAGACGGCCATGATTTTCCGAATCATTTTTCATGATGCTTCCCCGAAATGTAAACAAACAACTTAAAGAGACGGGGGTTATTTCCCCTTAGAATTCATCGATTCATCCGAATTTCTACTTGAACATTGTCGTTTTATTCAAATCGTAAGGTATATCCATTCCATGTAAATGGGTTCTTCAATAAGAGGTTTCATTTTGAATAGCCCGCCGTCTGGATAGCTGTCACTTTTCAAGCTGTCATCATTTGACATTTGACAATTAAAAACCACGCCATTACTAAAAATGCAACGATACATATTTCAACAACGCATTGAAATTGTTAAATATATGAAAATAATATCATCGCTATTGTTGAAATTCACTAGAAAAATGGTGAATAGTTCACAAAACTGAATTACTTTTGGGTCGTTGTAAAGCAACTTCACGGTCGGCAACAGTGAAACTCCTAAAGAACGCTGTTAGGGCAAATAAGTGATTTGAAAAATTGAAACCGCATGCGTCACTCAAGACTCATATTATTGCTGCTGTAGTCCGTTGTGTTGAAAACCCAGATTTGTCCATTGCTCCTCGATCTGAGGAATAGCGCATTCTAGTGTTTCTTTCAGAAAATTTTCTCCGAGGGGCAAAGTTTGAAGGCCCTGTTATATTTTTATAATAATTGTACACTGAATAACATGTGAATGATGAGGTGTATGTCGATGCTCCACAATTGATTTCAGACCTCAAATATGGAATTGGTGAAGTCATCGAGGACATACAGCTGCAAATTTGCGAATTGATCATGAAAAATTTCATGAAAAGGTTGCAACCGTAGCAGTATGACATTTGACTGATCTCGTTGATGACACAAGAACCTCTTCACAATGAAACAACCATCCATTGATTTCTTTTAAAATATACTGATTTTTTCTCTTATACTCGAATATCTTCTATACTTGAATCGAACGAGGGTTGAGATTCAACACCAAAGAAACGCTCACTTTTGATACACCCTTATCTGACACTCATTTCAGGAATTATTCAATCCATCTTAATATTGGATAAGAATGATGCATAGCGTTGCCCTTCAAAAAGAAAGGCAAAGGAGTAGATTATTCTTTCCTATCTTACAGAATCCCCACTAGACTCGATATTCATCTGTGAGGTGAAACTTTTTTTGTACAGGGTGGGCAAATTTCGATGTTTTAGCACTACAACTTTTGAACCAGAGGAAATAGACAAAATCTGATACCCACTTCTCGATCTCTTTTTCTGAGAAACTAACAAGGGTAGTATTTATTTTTGGCCACCTTCTTTTGTTTTCGAGTTATAAGCGAAAATTGGACAAATGGCGATATCGAAAAACATTTATATCTTCCCTAATACTGATGATAGAGCTCTGAAATTAAAACATTATACAGGCACTTTTTTACGTTGAATTCAGTGGCGTGCTCGTATTTTCAAAAGGGTTTTTAATTACGAAGCTATGACCCAAAGTTATGTTTTTTCAAATGGGGACACTAGATTTTTGTGCCATTTTCTGAAAGCTTAATTTTTCCTGATTTCAAAAATATATAACATCGAATGATTCGTATCAAAATAAATAACAGAAAATGGTCAAAAACCTTTTTTTACTTAAGAGTCTCAATATTTCTATGGTTTCAACTGTTGATGAGCCTTTCTATAACAAGAGCAGTGTCCTTCCGTCAATCTGATTATTTCTATGCTTTTCACTTATTTCTACAAAATTCGAATCTATATTTATTTCATACAAATAGTTTCGAAAAGATAAACGAACTTGGAAAAAGTTTCCCAGGTAGCTTGAACACAGTTTCAAATATTCATCTATTGAAATATCGAGAGGTGTCGGCTGTGCATTGTGCAGTTGTTATCATTATTAGGTTAAATATTATTTCTTGTTTGTCCCTTCGTAATTAAAATGTTGAGTTCAATCATATATGCATTGTTTCATATGCTGTTCAAATTGGATTGTACTTGTGCGTATTGATTCTGGAGACCTATGTAAATAATCTCCTGTTACATGCATCTCAATACAACTCTTTCGATTGAAAAATTCGATCTTGTGGTTTCTTCGTTATTTCCAAATCAATTTTTAGATAAAAAATTTATAAAACATATCTAGATTCGAATTTTGTAGAAATAAGTGAAAAGCATAGAAATAATCAGATTGACGGAAGGACACTGCTCTTGTTATAGAAAGCTCAATTTTTCTGTGTTCATCAACAGTTGAAACCATAGAAATATTGAGACTCTTAGGTGAAAAGAGGTTTTTGGCCATTTTCTATTATTTATATTGATCCGAATCATATGATGTTATATATTTTTGAAATCAGGAAAAATTAAGCTTTCAGAAAATGTCACAAAAATCTAGTGTTGCCATTTGAAAAAACATAACTTTGGGTCATAGCTTCGTAATTAAAAACCCTTTTGAAAATACGAGCACACCACTGGATTCTACGTAAAAAAGTGCCTGTATAATGTTTTAATTTCAGAGCTCTATCATCAGTATTAGCGGAGATATAAATGTTTTTCGATATCGCCATTTTTCCAATTTTCGCTTATAACTCGAAAACAAAAGAAGGTGGCCAAAAATGAATACTACCCTTATTAGTTTCTCAGAAAAAGAGATCGAGAAGTGGGTATCAGATTTTGTCTATCTCCTCTGGTTCAAAAGTTGTAGTGCTAAAACATCGAAATTTGCCCACCCTGTACATCACGAACCATAAACGAGTTATGAAAGCATGCAAGTGCAAAAAAGGGCTTTTCATTCGAGTTGTACTCATAAGTTATTCAAACATTTCTATGAAAAACTACCATTTCCGATAATTGGATTTGATTGGGGGTATAAATCGCCCTGAAAACCAGGAAGACCGATTTCCTTTCAAGATTGAAGTTTGACTATAATATGTTGATTTATCAGACAGATATCGGGAAACCCACAACCCATAAATATGGTGTAACATGACATCTGAGAGTTTCATTTTAATATTAGAAAAGACGAGTATATTTCAAGAGAAATCAATGGAATTTTATTTCGTTGTGAAGAGGAATGTATGCCATCAACGATATAAGCCAAATGACCGCCTCAGCCATTCTTAGAGGAATAAAACGGCCAGGAAACTTTTCTTGCAAAATTACGTTTGTTTCGTTTCTTGTGTGGCACGTAGTACCGTTTTTGGAAATAAACGTCGTCCATATCAATATCTTCGGATTCCGGCCATAAAAAATCATTTACCATATCTCGGTCGCACAGTCCATTCACCGTTGCAGTTGCACCAGCCTCCAATAAGTAAGGTCCAGTCACAGCACCTACCCAAAAACCGCACCAAACACTAACACGTTGAGGATGGAGAGCCTTTTCAACAATCATTTTTGGATTTTACGAGTCTTCATGCAAAATAAGCTGTAATATCGTTGTGGAATGAATAATACCAAAGATGGATAAGGAATCGAAAAACCTGGGTCTATCTATCAATCTATCAGTTTGATTTTTATTATGAATGATATCTAATCAAAAAATTTTTAGTACTATATATGAGTCAATTTCCCGAAAACGTTGCTCGTGATCAGCCCGCTTGAGTTTTTTGTGCCAACTGAACTTTAAAAGTCTGAAGACCTAAATCTTTATGCGAAAGACGGTGTCATGTCGTTTCTGATTGTCTTATTCCCAAGATAGACGAGGAATCGACAAACCTGGGTTTTATCAACATTACGAGCTACAGCAACAATATTCTCATTTGTTCTTGAGCAACACACGCATTTTCTATTCTTCACATCACTAACTTGTCCCAACAGCTCAAATTTTTCCACCATTTTCACTATTGCCGGTCGAGAAGTTTTTCATGATGACCCAAAAGTGCTTTAGTTTTGCGGAATTTTCACAATTTTTCTAGTGCATTTCAACAATTTGTGCGTGTATCGTTCCATTTTGAGTATTGGTGTAGTTTCAGTTGCCAAATGTCAAAATATGACAGCTTCAAACATGACAGCTACCCAGATGGCGAGCTAGTCAAAATGATCGGATGATCGATTATTGGAAACCCCTTCATTCGCGACTCGAAGGGCCTAATCGACTTTTTCACGAGCCCGCAATTACCAATTACATCACCCGGGGTTCCTCTCATTGTCCCCGCTGTTTCCAGTTCCATTATTAGCCACTTGTCACTCTCTCCCCCCACCGGACGGTCATGTTTAAAACATCGGCTAGGCTAGGAGTAAGGAACGATAGCAGCGCCCTCTCAGCCTCCTCCTCCGCGTCTTTTTATATTCATCAAGAGTCGACGGTGCCCCGACCGGATGGGCCCCTAATTCTCTATTCGGGACACATCTTTTATACGGACGCACGGCCGGCCGGCCCCCGAGACCCAGCATTATCGCATTACAGGATTGGATTCGCTCCGACCCGCAATGATTTCGGTGGGTATCTCTGCGAGAGCCGCGCCGTCTAGATTTCGGTCGGTGGAAAATATTTATTGTGCTACGAGCGTGGAAGATGGTTTGAAAATGGCGGATATATGTGGTCTTGCAGATTTTGTATGCTGAAAGTATTCGATTTTGAGTGGATGACTATGTTTAGTACCTAGCATGTTCAATTTCGATTTGAAATACAGGATGTATTTGTGTCATAGGAATCGATTTTCTTTGTTTCTATTGGAAGAAACATCAAACTCGCGACAAAAGTCCTGTACAAAATCCAGGTACAGCGGTATATCATTTTTAATTCATTTGTAGATATGCGTTAACCGGAGCCAGTATGAAGAGGGGTTCATACAACGTGGCTCTCTCGTGATCTGCCAAAGTTTAACTCCTTAGCGCTTTTGATATTCCCCCCTTTATCAGGATGAGCATTATTTCATCTACTCCTATTGATATAAATCAAATAAATCCTCACTAGAGTAACCGGTACGTTGAGTTAGTTTGTAGTTTCTTGCTTGCAGTTTTGGTGAAGTGGATATACACGTGGTGAGTTTGTAAATTCAATAATTTCGTTGAACTTTAAGGCACTGATGAGGAAAAATTGTATTATTAAATACAAAAATTCCGAAACGTACGTCTGTCTTTATGTTAATTTAGTTGTTCAATTTGTTAACCGTTTACTCTATTGGTACAGTTTTAGTCATTTTGAATTTTCTTTTGGTTGATTATTAAATTTGTCATTTTTAGAATTGGAATATATTCCAAGACAAAAATAAACTAAATATATCATACAGATATAAGACTCATTAAACTTTTATTACTCTTATTGAATTATATCTTCATTATTCTACTACTTTTGGGCAACTGATAGTATCTATTAACAACGTGAGTTATTATAACTCACTGCTATAACTCACTATGATGCATCGGAAAATATGGCTCTGTGCATCTATACTTATGTGCTTTTATTCGGTTGGCCGAAAGGAAACATTCCGTTATTGCTATTGAGGGGAGGAATGTCACTCTGACAATTTTGACGTTTATTGGTAAATATTAAGGTTTGTCAATAAAGTTCTTTCTCTATTTTTGTACTTTAGTATTTATTGTTATAGTTGTAGATGAATTATAGTATTCAACTTGCAGTAATGGTCATAACTCATACAGCACTCCCTGCGGCCCGTGCTGCTAACTTCATCTGCGTAAGTTATGACCTACATTACCGCTCGTTGAATAATATAGTAATTACTCATGCAGATGAAGTTTGCAGCATGAACAGCCGTCGAGTGCTGTAATTCATCAAGTGAGTAATGACCATTACCGCAAGTAAATACTATACTTTATCTACGGTTATAACAACAAATACTAAAATACAAGAATAGAGCAAGAACTTTATTGATAAACCCCAAAATTTACTGACATTCCTCCCCTCATTAACAATAATGGTGAAAGTATTTTTCAGTGAGAATTCATAAAAAAAATTAATGTTTGATTCGGTTAGGTTGAAATTTTTTGTTTGTACAGCGTTTTTCAATAAGAGAACTAATTTTGAAAAGTCAGTTATCTTGGCAGCTGTCACTTTTGAAGCTATCATCAATGGATATTTGACATGAAAACTACGACATCACTTAAAATGGAATCGTACACGCTCCGAAAACGCATTGAAATCTTTAAAATTCGTTTTAAAAATTGTACCAATTTTACAGGCACAGTTCGCAAAACTGAAGCAATTTTGGAGTAAAAACGTAAAACGGTTCAATCCTTAAAGATAGAATTCGTGAAGTTATCAAGGACATATAGCCGCAAATATGCGAATTGGTGTTGAAAAACATGAAAAGTATATGGTGCTGCAATCGTCGCCGTGGCGGCCATTTGACTGATATTGTTTTCCATTGTTAATGGCATACGTTCCTTAAGTCGTAATGAAATAAACATCAATTGATTTCTTGTATAATTTACATTTTTTTTTTCATATCAAAATGAAACCTCTTATTAGAAAAGCCATCACTATTTGGTAGTTGATCTTGACTAAATTGTTTTCACTATGTTTTTACTACCAATAATTGGATTAATTGAAAATTTAGAAAGTATGGAACATTCCTTCATATGTCTCTTAGTTATAGAAACTTCACACTCAAATTCATTTTATTATAAATGGTAATGTCAAAATAAACTGAAAGGATTTTTGAATTGAATCAAAGTAAAATAATTCGTTTTTGCAAATTTCAAGACGATAGAAAAACTACCTCCAATCGTAAATTTGTGAATCGGAGTGCACCGCGAAATCTATGCCACCCCTGATCTATCCACGACCGCTTCCTTTACATTAGCCATCGGTTCTATTTTTTCAAGTTTCCTCTCTCATCGAGAAACTTTTCCAGTTCCGCAGGCAAAGTTTGGTTAGTTTAATGAACGCTATCCCTGAAATTGCAAGAGATGTCTTTTTGGTGATAAACCAGGTTGAAAGAAGTGGAGGTTCTCCCCTTAAGTTCTGAAATGCCCAGAAGACAACCTGATAAATCCATTTTGAGAGGTAGTTTGAAAGAAATTATTATAATGATGGCATTTCAGAATAGGTTGGGTTAGATGAAAAGCACATCAATTTCCAATTTCATCTCAAGAATTGAGGATTAAAAAAACAATTATTTTTAAAATCTTTAGAGAGGCGTCTACGTATGGTTCGAAGTTTTTACAGCTTTGTTTCTCAACATTCACCCAAACAATTCACTCCCTCACTACCTTCACTCAAAATTTAGTTTGATAGTCCTTCTCTTTAAAAATACTGAATGCACTTTTCGTATGTCAACTTTGCCATTGGAATTTATGCTGCTGAATACAGTTCTGTTGGGTTTAATAGTGCTTTTGTTCAAAAAATTGATGCAGGTTGCATTTAAGAAATCTTGGGATACATTTCATTTCGACTCGAATTTCTTTCCAATTGTATCTAACCTCCAAGATACTAGAGTTACCAGATTAAAGTCATGCAAACCTTCATGGATTGATCATTAAACCTAATGAAAGTGCCAAGGAAATTTGGCATTCGGAATGGATTTTTTCGAATGTCTTCGCCAAAAGTCTAATCGTTGATCCTTCAGAGAAAGTTCCAGGTTTCGATCTTCCTAGGAAAATGTTGTGTCTTTCAAATCGATTAGGACTGGTTACGGTCGTTACAATAGAATGCTCTATTGAAAGACCACTATGTGTGTATGACGTAGAAATAACCATCGACCACTTGGTAAATAGGTATTCTTTCATGAATTTCATTCATACTTCTGGATAGCCATCTAGTTTCAGATTCTTTTTTAGAATGGGTCGCTAACTTCAAATCAATATAATGGATACTATAAACTTCATTACAACTTTCTGGTTATTTCCTTTTTTGTTTGCAGAGTTAATTGAAATATACGTGTCATCAACTTTTGATGAAAAGGAAAGATGGAAATGATTCGGTTTGGTTGATGAGGAAGCCCGTCAATATAAATATTTCAGCTTATTCTGTGAACAAATACACGAACCAAGCACTACACCTATACGGGGAGACAGGGTTTTTGCTGAGGGTGTTTTCTGTGCTCTTGTATCATATGTATGATGTCCTGCTTTTATTTCCTCTGCTAATACTAATTTTTAGAACACTCAGAATAACCGAACCTATTTGTTCAAATGCCTCGAAATCAAAAAACCATCATTTTTATTCCATTTTTTCTTCTATAGAAATGAGCTCTTATCTATATTTCGTTGAAAGTTTATGCGAGGACGAACTAAATATACGAAAAAAAAAAACACTATACAATGTCAAACCCTTTATGAAATGAATACAAAAAACATGGATCCCTTTCAGCCTTAACCTATGAAAATTAGAGACTCATCTACATATAATGCAGGTTCGCAACCAACCAGTCGAAAACGCCGAAACCAAAATAATCCACAAAGACTCCATCGTCCTAACCAAACAACATGTTACAGACCTGAATGTCAAAAGAATCATACGTCTGGTATTCATTCAACGTGTTAATTATACAAAAAGCTCATTTATGCCCTTTGTCTTTGTTTTCCTCGGGAGTGTATATGTAGTGAGTATGTGCGTGTGCGATATGTCTGATAATGATACGTTCAGCGTGTTTATTCAAATGATGCCCATCTCCGAGGCAATTTAGCTCCATAAATTTCGCATCTGATAGAGTCCATGTTGTATTTGCGGAGGTGTAAAATTCGCTGTAAATTTTGACCTTATTCATTCCGGTGCTCTGAAATGAATACTAAGCATTATGTTCCTCGCGTTTAAATTCATCATTTTGTTCCCACACCGTCGGGTTAATTTGAATTCGGTTACCCAATGACACACACACACACACACAGTGTGTTGCCAATTCGATCATTTCTTATTCGTACAATTCGTGTGAAGTATTGTTGATCAACAATAGTTATTTTATTTTAATCTCCGAATATTTCGCCTCTCGAAAGAAAATTAAGTTGTCTGTTATGAATTTCGTACATTTGTGAATCTCATTAGAGTTAATACCTACCGCAAACGTCACTTTTAGCAAGATCGTAAACATTACGTTTATCTACTCCCATAGAATTATATATTCATTATTCAACTGCTTTTGAGCAAATAATTATTGACAAACGACGTGAGTTATAATAACTCACTGCTGTAACTCACTATAATAAATCGGAAAAGATGGCTCTGTGCTTTTATACTTCTGTGCTTCTATTTGGTTGGCTGAAAGGGAACATTCCATTATTGTTATTGAGGGGAGGAATGTCAATTTGATAATTTTGACGTTTATAGGTAAGTTTTGGTGTTTGTCAAGTTTTTTCTATTTTTTTTCTATTGTAGTATTTATGGTTATAGTCGTAGATAAATTATAGTATTCAAATTACGATATGGCCATAAATCACTTGATGAATTACAGCACGAGCCGCAGCCGAGTGTTGCAAACTTCATCTGCGTGAGTTATGACCTACATTACCGCTCGTTGAATAATATACTATTATGTCATATCGGTTTATTATTTAATTTTGTTGGTCAGTTACGGATGTTGTTATTGAGTACATTATGTATGCTCCTGAACGTAATCTAAATAATCTAAATACTTTATGGCCCTTGGGTCTAATATGAATTACCTAGATTCATGTTTCATTGTCTAGTTATCATTTTTCTGTAAAGAAAAATCAGACTCAGACGGTATACCTGCAAGCATCCTTTGCACTTCATTTTTCAAAGATATACTGACCACTATTCATCCTTCAGCAACAGACATACTCCTTCAAACCGCATGACGTTTTAGCGTGTCATACAGGATCCAGCTTCTGCCAGAATAGTTTCTAAAGCTCTTCACAGACATTGACTTGTATATATTTCTGGGTCGTGCAAACCCAGATATTGGCAATAAGATACTTAAGATTTTGATAAATATGTTTATTGATAAGTTATATCATTAGTGCATCTAATTTTTCCAGAAAAAAAAACAAAAAAAACGTTGCTAAGTAATATTTTAACAAGAAGTATGACTCATGAATGCAGGTTGCAACAAGAATTCTTGTTGAAAAAATATTACTTTGGATGGTGTTTTTTCGATTTCTTTCACTGGAATAATTGATGCCCGAAAGGTATTTGACAAGACTATTTATATATTATATTCATAAGTAACAGATTGTTCTGTATACACATATCTCACTTATTATACATGCATACATGAAAAATATGAAGGTTTATTTATATTGAAGGGCTTCTTCATCCAAACCATTTTTTTTCCATGCTTCCTTCTCAACAAAAGTTGACGACGCATATATTATATGAAATCTGAAAACGAACAAGAAAAGAGTAATGAATGTTATAGTTTCCATTATATTAATTTCAAGTTAGCGACCCATTTAAGAAATAAACTGAAACAGAATGGATGGCTTAGATACCATCATGAAATTTATGAATTGAACTTCGCGTAAAGATTTATTTTTTCAAAGTAAATTTCCAATATAAAAGCGTTGTTGTTGCGTTAAATGATTCAAGGTGAATTGCCAAACCCTACTGAATAGAAATGTCAACACAGTTTGACAACAGTCAAATCATAGACAACAACAATCGAAATGTCTCATGCAGCTTAAAAAAACACCCGTTACGTTTGAAACGAATATTTTGGTACCTCTTGAATACATTTCTGCACACCTTCTCTTTCAAAGACTTTTCGGCAGTATTCATTCGATAGTTGCTTCAAACATTCGGTTAATTTAAGTTAATTAACAATCTCAACAAACTTATTTACCATCAAAAGCTTCTTTACTATTGGACCATGAAGAAATTTGAAGGAAATATTCCAGAGATATCGTTAAAGTGTAATAGCACCACAGTTTCATTAATACATTCCACACAGTTTTCTACCTCCACTACACTAAATTGTGGTAGTGTTTGTCATATGAAACTAATCAATGCTCTATATATATAGTATTGATTAGTTCCATCATCGACTGGAATTGATGCATACTCATATTACTAACACGCTACCGAGAAAATTTGTCGAGAAAATGATCTCGAACTAGAAACTGCGTAGAACATTGAACTCAATGTTATCACCATTCTCTTGGAGTCCCCTCCAATGCGACAACAGATTAACGTTACAAAGGAACCCTCGACTCACAATAGGTTACGAGAGTGAAGTTTAATCAGTTCTTGTAGAGCTGAATAATCCCTCGAAGGAATAAGAGGAAATGTTCTTGCGATGTAGTGAAGTTTCAAATGGAAAACTCGGTCGTTTTCCTTATTATATTTTCTAGTCGAGGCAAGTGTGAGTTGGGAACATCCTCTAGGGCACCGTCGTACACGTAAGCTGCTTCCACTTCAACTGGAGATGAATGTCTTCGATGAAACTTTGCAATTATTATTTTTTCTATAATACAAGGGATGATTAAACAGCCAGTAGATAAACCTCACTAGAAGAATTCTGTGGACAAAATGTGAATACAATATACCTGAGTTGAGTAAAGACTACAGACTAAAGAATAATAGTTAAATTATCAACTTGACAAAATACATTATTTGAATATCATCAACATGTGTAATTTTTGTGTTATTTTTTTCTCCAGATAATCTTTGTTATTTTTTGCTTTTCAAATAATTTAACCTTGTTCTCTTATTTCAAAAAAAAAATCTGTGAGATTATAGACATTGCCTACACTTTAATCGAAGTTTAATAATAATAATAATAATCGAATCATCCAGTGAGACAATCCAACATATCACGGGAGGAGGTCAAATGTTTGCATGAAATGAATATAAAGAGAGACACGATGCAGTAGGAAAGATACTACACCAAGAATTGGCAATAATATTAAAACTAATTCATTCTGAAAAAGTACTATACTACAAGTACCAATCGGAAACTATCTTGGAAACGAACGCTTTAAACTGTACTGGGATCGTACAGTTTTGACTGATAAAACAGTCGCTCACAACAGGCCAGATATACTGCTACTGCGATAAACATCAAAAGACAGCAATACTCATCGATGTAGCAATACCAAATAACAACAACCTGCGTCAAAAGGAGGTCGAAAAAATTTCAAAATATAGGGACCTCGAATCTCAGATAAAGTGTCAGTAGGGAATGTTATCAACGAAAACAATTCCAATTATCATCTCAACAACTGGAATAGTGCCCAAAAATCTCAAGAGTAATATCAAGCAACTGGGACTTAGTGAATATATATGTGATATAATTCAAAAAGCTGTTCTTTGAGGTACTGCAAGGTCGGTGAGAAAATTCCTAGAAAGCGAAGGACAGGTCCAAGGATCAAGTGTAAGAGGACCAGAAGTTCGACGAGAACCAGGGGGACCACAAGGACCGGACAGGACCGAGTTCTACCCTTCTGATATTTTAAATATCTGGGATTGAGTGAATGTTCCTCCTAGTGGGGAGTGAGAAGCCGACGGCGAGGAGAAATCCTACGCGCATAGGCAAAAGTCGAAAAGATAATCTACGAGTACGAAGTTCAGTTATGTGTAGTGCCATTTTTCCTCAAAATTAAAAGCTGCATCATTATTCGTTGACATTCGACCAAACAAAGTTTTTGTAACAATTAGTACACAGAGAGGAGAGGAATAGAGAATGGGATAGAATGCCATTTCAGTACCAATGGACTAGTTTTCATTTTTTTGTTAAGGCTTAATTCTAAAAATTCAAAAATGTGGAAGAATCATTGAAATATCTCTAGAAATGAAAAAGTTATGGGACTTTGAAGTTGCGCTTGGAAGAATAATTTCATAGTACGTGTAAGTGTCGTGACGTCACACACTAGACGACTGGTATTCGCAGAGTGCTTACGAATTCATTGGTGTTTAATCACTTGTGCCGTTCGTCTCGTGTTTTGTTCGTTACACGATGGCTGAAAAAACTTACTATATACATACATATAAATTACATTTTTCTCTTTTTACTTTTTACTCCTCACATAAATATGTTTTGCCATTGATAGACTTCAACAACCAGTACTCAACTACAAACTGTTTATGAAACGTTTTTTAAATGAATCATCGTTATAAGTTGAACCATGATGTAGCAAACTCAAAAGTAGATACTTACTTGAAAAGTTCAACTCCTTTTATTTCTGCACTGACATAAGATGGATCTGAAGAAAAAAACTCCATCACTGCGAATATATCTCTTTTAGGCAAATTGTCACTTTGTCCTTCCACGAAGCCTTCTTCCATTATGGTGACATAAAAACAAAACTCGAGTTAAAACTACACCGTACAACTACAAACGGCGCGAGAGCCTTGGCGCGGCTAAGTATTTAAAAGTAATTTATGGTGTAGCGATCACAGGCAAGAGCCGTGACGTCACAGATCAAAGACGTTCCGCGCTAAAATATGTAAATTTAAATAATCTATTGCTCAGTCATTTATTGATGGATTTTCAAAATTTTTTCACTGATTAATCAGTTTTGCTCTATATTTTCATTCTATCCTGTCAAATATACTATTATCAACATCACTAAACTAGTCCATTGGAGATCACCAAACTGTTTATAGATCCATGCGATCTCCAAGGACGCAATTGTTGCATGAATGAACGAGCGCTCTTGACTCGACGTCAGTTTTTTCATACCGTACGCTCAGATGACACCAACTCCTACTTTCAGGGGTGGATTCGACATCATAGAAATTTCATTCGGGAGACCGTTTAGTTGTGGCAATGCGATTCCGTAACGAAACACCCCAAAGGCACTCCGGTAATCCAATCGTGTTGTTTCCTCCACTTTTCCAATATCCCCCGCTTGGTCTTCTCCTCTTACTTCATTACCCGTCTTATTCCACGGGATCGTGCGAGGTATACGAAGCTTTCAGACTTAATTTCGCGAAGGAGGGATCAGGTTGTGCTGGCGCAAATAGCCGTTCTGCGTCGAGCACGGTCCGAACAGACACATCGGGCCGAATTGCTCGGCAAGGCTATCCGGTGACAAAATACGGAACGTAGAGAGGACAAAGAGACGTCGGATTTATATAGAACGGTCTTTGGTTGCTTCCTATTATTGGACTAGCTGGGACGCTCGAAACAATAGTCAACTTTTAGATCCGTTATGACTGGCGATATACGGGATAGGCCAGGGAGAGCTTACGTTTTTAAATGGTTACTCGGTTATTTTTTCTAGAGAATTTATTTAGTCTGATGAATGAAAATTGATAATTAAATTTCTACAATTTTTTATGACAACTGTAGACGCTGAAGAAAGTCTACATGAGTTTGAAATTGTAAGTTTCCTTGGCTATGGATGAACTTGTCCAACCTCCATGACGTTTCAGTTGGAAATCACTTACTTCATCAACTAAAAGAAACGGCAGTAAAAAATCGGAACCTTTTCCGGTTTTTGAGTTTATTATCGCTTCAAAGAGGAGTACATTTATTGCATTACGGGCACGCCCATGTCCGATGTTTATTATTTTCCCTTATCTATCTGCTTTGTCGGCATCGCCCCTTATTTGCCATATGTGATTTTTGCATTCGTCACTGGTAGACAGTAACCCGTTGTTTTCGGTTTTTTGTATCATTCTCGTCACAAAATTTCAATACTGTTTCGCCATCTGTGATTTTTGCATTCTTCATCGGAACATACTGATATGGATCTCCTCAATATGAATTTGGAATATTTTCTGGAATAGATAAAAAAAAAATTATATCTCTACTTGTAAATAATTCCCTCTCAGGTGGGTTCAGAGAAAAATTTATTTTTTTCAATCAAAAACAAACCTATTTACCTAACTAATTACCTATCGGAATGAAATTTATACAAACAATTGAAAACACTTATCTCAATAATTTTCTTCTCCACTTAGTCTTGCTCCATAAATCCTTCTTTCAAAATAAAACTCCTATTCTATACTACTTCGATGTTACAACTCCAAATTCATTTCAATTCTAATTTCAAATTTCCTTTTTCAATTCCAATTCCAAAACTCTTTCAATATCTTTATAGATTTTTCTTCAACTCGTTAATAACTTGATTCCAACTTCTTATTCCTTTTTTCAATTCTATCGATATCAAATTCAAATTCTCAAAAATAATCTCCTTCAAATTTCTCCAATTTTTCCGCTTGACGTCTCTCTTCAATTTTTTTTCTGGCTATCGTGGATTTTCAGTTTTCATTCCATTCTTCGATGTTCCATATCGATTTACTATATCTAAATTAGATTATTATGTGAAGACCATATGTTTATTTATGAAACCAAATGAGATACCTGAATTATTTCAGTTATACTTGAAATTTCATGACTATAGTAAGTAAGTTTATTCATGCTTTACTATCAATTGCTTGCACACGTCATAAATTTTTGATTAAGAAAACCATATCAATACTTACCTCTTGTTTCGGTTTTTTGTATCATTCTTGTCACAAAATTGCTATACTGCAGTTATCAAAGAACTGAACTGAGTTAATCGCATCGAAAAATTTAATGTTTTTCAATTCATTAGTCGAGAAATCAGTATTGAATTGACTATACTATTAAATTGGAGGTATTAACGAAAAAACCTGCTTCACTTGGACCCGGAAATGCTTCATTTTCGGGATACAGGTTGTTAAAGTTTGATATTTTCAAGTCTTTTCTCATAGCACCTTCCCTTCACAAGATATTTAACTTTAATTTGGCATAGATATTCCAATTCGAAGTTTTATCATGTAATATGCTAATTTTGAATGTGAATCTACAGGGTGATATATTTTATGGAGGAGTGCCCGCCTTTTTCCTGCAGATCTTTTTTTTTTTGGAACCACTGGTAGTTTAGAAAAATGTGAAAAGAAACTCTGGTCCAGTAATACACTTTCTGGTTTCTTGAAGTTTTGTCGTAGATATCTACTACCGATTTCGAGAAAAAAAATTTCAAACTGCTCTCTAGTTATTACCAGGAAAATGCAAATGATTATAAAGATCCAGTTAGTAAGCTGGGATGAATACATCAATTAATAGTTTTGGTAGTTATTTAATCAATCTGTAGCGAAGGAGAATTTCGATGAACTAATATAGGCATCACAGGAAAGTAGGAGTATTAGGATTACAAGAAATACCCTGTATCTCAAAAACAAAGAGTTTGGGGCCCTTGTTTATGGAAAATTTTATTTTCGAAATTACCCAAGGAATCTCTTATTTTTCTCCGTACCTCCAATTTATGAACAACCTGCATGAGGCAAGTACAATCGATAATAAAAAATGCTGTTATTTCGAGTAATTCAGTTCCAACTTTCTCATCTTGTGTTTCTAACATTACAAATATAAAAGAAACATGTTTTCGAGTATGCCACTCAAGAAAAAAGATCTACGCCCTTGTGACAATATAGCAAGTATTAATTTCCGTCAGTCCTTCTAATGGAGTGGCATTCAGCCAAAGTTCCTAATTTTTTGAATTCCATAGATATATATTTTCTTTGAATTACTCGAAAATGGCGCGTTATAGGGGAAATACTAGGAATCGAGAAAGGAATACTTTCCTGACAGATACTGTCAGATTATATTAACAGCATTCTGCATATTGGTGATGAATTATCGGATTTGTGGAACTGTCAGAATTCCCAGAAAATATCCTACCTCCTTTGCTATATAAATTATGTTGTTACTCTCGATTGAATGACGTCCTTTGATCAAATATTAATCCACTTAGCAATGTATGAGACCTGATGTTATGATATTGACGCC